>NC_087253.1:25445000-25745000 GCF_037042905.1 Lytechinus pictus | reverse complement strand
AGCCAAAGTATCCATATCTAATGGAATCTTTGTTTTGTTAGTTACCATTTCAGCCATGGTCGTCAGCTGATTGATGTACTTCTTAGCCGTGGTCTTCATGCTTTCCAGTTCTTTCTCTACTCCTTCAGTCGTTTCCTTGACTTCTCTTAGCAAGCTTTCTCTCTTCTCTGACAACTGCCGGACTGCATCATCATATGCTTTGTTGATGTCACTTGTACACTGTTTCTTGGCA
This sequence comes from Lytechinus pictus, assembly GCF_037042905.1. NCBI lineage: Eukaryota > Metazoa > Echinodermata > Echinoidea > Temnopleuroida > Toxopneustidae > Lytechinus > Lytechinus pictus. Next base: position 25,744,768 of record NC_087253.1, on the reverse strand, counting down.
TTGTCAACACTCTTGGTCTCTTCATCTATGAAATCAATGTACTTCTGAAAGCATGATTGTTTCTTGTCCACCTTTGATTTCAGGTCTTCGATGTTCTTCACGTGTTTGTCCTCATAAGCAGCTCCCTCGATGACCTTGTGTCCTTCGTCTTTATGTTCCATAACAACACACCTGAAGCATGTGAATCTCCTGCAGCTGGAACAGAAGCAACCCTCTTCTTCTTTTGGATGTTTCCTGCATTTCCGGTATTTACGAACTGAAACCTTTCCTGAAGAGATCTCACTCATGGCAATGACTTCATGATCGATAAAGCCTTCCCATTGAGAGTGCTTATTAAGACAAGATGTGCAGAGATAGTTGCCACAGTCTTGGCAGTAGACAACAGCATCGGGTTTTTCATCGGATTTACAATTTGTGCAAATCTGAGGATGACCCTCCATATCCTCTATCAGACTCTTCAAAGCAAGATTTACCTGTAGTTTGCCAACATCTTGGTTTGGGACCTGGGTCACAGCTCTGCAGACAGGGCATCGGATCTGGCAGTTACCTTGGCACTCTAAGAGGTTGTCCAGGCAAGTCTTGCAGAAAGTGTGAGAACAAGACAGGATCTTGGGATCGTTGAATGTAGAAAGACATACTGGACACTCTGTACTCTGGGAGATGACAGTCTTTAATGCTTCAGCCATGGCTGGGGTTATAGAAGACTGAAAAATAATTATTACAAAACAAGATAAAGAATAATAAACATGCAAGGACCATAGAATCTGCCATTTGACTTGCATCACGGAGTAATAAAAGGATCACGTTGGGTTTTGGAATAGGGGAAGGAGGGGGAGGAGCAAGGGGAAATTGGGAATTATAAAATGAGGGAGAGAGGAGAAAGGGGAATGGGAAGAGGAGCTTGGTACGATGAGAATAAATTTGGAAGGTGAAAGGAAAGGAGTGAAAAGAAAAGAAGAGTATCAGGAATTATATTGCTTTAAAAAGAGTATTATTTTATAAGGTTATTTTCAATTAGTCTAATGCCATTTCGTTCAATTACCAAACTCCTTTACTTTTATTTGGTCTAACATAAGCTAATCCACTATCCACATGGTCTAATTGCAATTTCTTTCACTCACCAGTTTATATAATAACCAGTTGGGTTAATGGCAATCAAATCCAAAATTTGACAAAATAAATAGAAATGAAATGGATATTTATTTAGACCAACTGGTTTTGAGACGAAATGGTAATAGACGAACTGGTGATTAGACGAAGTGATGATTGGACCAAATGGTTTTTAGACGAAATGTTTTTATTTCTTAAGTTTTTATTGGGTTTTTATAATTTTGTATAACAAATCACATTTAATTTATACGAGTAATTTGAGATGTAACAGAATAAACAAATTAGAAAAGAAAAACAGGCAGCATACACATTATTAGTTTACATTAGAAAAGTACAGCTTATCAACAGATAATACTTGATAAACATGTAGTAAAAACAGTGACTTTGTCTCTTCTCTGCATTCCTCATCCCCTATATAGTATAGTAAAGTCAAGAACAGAGGAATACAATCATTTGATTCACCTATTATTAAAAATTAACAAATTCCATCCTTAAAAGGCATATTAAGTTTTCTTCAGTTACAAAAATTGATGTTGATGGACCGAATGGCATTAGACTAAATTAAGGTAGACCATGTGGTGAGTGGAAATATTGGCATTAGACGAATAGGCAATTTACCTTTTCATTTTCCACATTACTTCCGGGTTGGAAAATAAGTCTGATCACCCCTAAACAACGATCTTTATATATATAATTTAATTGTTTCGATCCCGTCTGTTTAAAGATGGTGATGTTACAATATCTCACTGGTAACAATCGCTTATTATTAAAGAAAAATGGCAATCCAATAATATTAAAGATACAATCATTAAACAAGCCATATCAATCAGAGTGTGTCTTCAAATTCGACATGTTTCTGATACATATGGCATTTGAATGTGTAAAATAGATACAGAATATATTTTGAAAATACATGAATTATTCAATATACTTACATCAGACTGCTTATGTCCATTATTTGTCCATTATAAACGATATGTTTCTCAGTTTGATCAAAGCAATGATATTATACGGGGTCTAGTAGCAGCAGTATAGATATTTAGTCTACATCAATTCACAATGGTGGTGCGTACTGAATCGTGTGCAAATTTACAGTTGTTTACGAATTCTAGTTCAATATCAAACTATTTTTAGTGATTGGGAATTCCCAGTAACCTTTGACATGTTTCAAATGTGCATTCATGTACTTCAATTCAGCGTAACGGTTGATTCACGGGTTTTCTTTTTACCTGATTGAAAATCATCGAAATGTCTGTAGTATATTATTGACTTGTTTAGAGAGAAACATGAAAAGAACGAAAAAAAAAGATAGAGAAAATAAAGAAATAAAGAAAGAAATGGTAGGAAGGAAAGTAGGAAATAATGAAATAAATGGTAGAAAGGAAAAGGGGGCTCGGTGTAAAAATGGCAGAGGTAAAAGTGGCAGAGGTATCCAGTCTAAAACCCCCATGTCGAAAATTCCAAAAGGCCCTCCATGTAGAGTAGATTAAATAAGAAAGGTTCTGAGAAGAAAGTAAAAAAAAATATAATGTTGGACTAATGGAAAGGGTATTTTAAATCATACATGGACTTAAGATCTTCTGCAACAAATTGATAACACTTGAGTTGGTATTTTCTTATTTTTTTCCTGGACTTACACTCAGAGCATTCTTATGTCACATCGCTCTTCTAATATTCAAATTTTGTACTTAATTTGTACTTAATTTATTAAAGGGAAAAACACTTTGACATAAAGTTTATTGTAAAAATAACAGGAAATTATTAAAATGATACTGATAAAGCTTTTAGGAAATCCATCAAATCTGGGGATTCTGAATACATTTAATTTTTATCATAAAAGTCAATGCCAGAGCTAATATTTTTACTATTATTTTGGCCTATAGGACCTGGGAATTCTAGGCCTAAGGACATTTTGTGATGATGATGATGACTATCTTCCTAGTCCTAAGCGCGATATGAATCTTGTCAATATTAATTTTGGAAAAAGGGACAATTTGGTTATAAGGAATTCCTGAAAATTTATTCTCATATTTATTAATGTAATAAGCCTAATGATTGAGTAATTGAGTTGATATTTCAACAATTAATGAGAGCGCAAATCGCGAGACGAATTTTTTTATGAACTGTCATAAAAGGGGGATTTTAAGTAGTTTGTCATTATCTTATGAACTAAACACAGACAATATGTAGGTCTACTTGGCAAATCACATAATGCGAGCGCACAGCACAGAAAACTTCAAATGATATTCACACCATAAAACGGACATATTTTACAGAGCACTTAAAAAAATCAATTTGTAATTCAAACAAAATCATGGAAGTTCGATGTCCGAGCTGAAATATGTTTTGTATATTGACTTCAAAACTTGATATTTTAAGCTACATATCAGCCTACTGAGCAAGATATGTATCTAGTCGAACAAGCTATGCGAGCGCAAAGTGCGACCGGAAATTTAATAAAGTGACATGAAATGTTTTTTTTTAATCATTTTTTCCAAGTCTTTCCCTGACCTAATTATTCCCTCGTCTCTCTTTTTTTTTCCTTTTCCATTTCCGTTTTTCCCCTTTTTTTCTTTTGCTCTTTCTTCCCCCTTTTTCATTTTTTTTTTGGGGGGGCCGCCAATAGCGGGGGGGGGGGGCCCACCCCCTGGATCCGCCTACGCCATATACTTATCATATTAATATCTATTCGGATCCACTATTATGTTAAAAAGGGAAAAGTGTCTTTTATTACAAAACGTTTTGTTATTTTTCTGTTATAAAAGTATATGCAAGTGGTTCGAAGAAATCCCGGAATTGTATATTTCAGCGTGTAAATGGTAGCGCACATTAGTTTGCTATGTATGTGATGAACTGCGGTTCTACTACGAACTGGCCAAGATAAATCATTTTATCACTCACTAATTGAAATCATCATATCAACGATAAAGTATAGACCTAAAATGATGAAAAAATCCAAATAATATCTAATCAGTTCATAATACTCAATTCGACGATATTTAATTTAAATGGGGGGGGGGGCGTAACACGCACCAAAGGTACGTCCTGTCGGGGGAATAATATAGACATGTCATACATAATATCACTAATTTTGTGAAAATTATGCCCCTCATCGTATTCGATTTCAGTGTTCTGTGGTCATTCACTCTATGTAAAAAATTTTGATTTCATAAGTATAAGGGCGTTATGATATAAAGTTGACGCTAGGGGCTTGGTGACTGAAATAGAAAAATTCAGATTGTGGTACGCATTAATCAATGTAGATATGGTAGAATATGCGTGACTTATCAATTCTTCTTCTTTACATCAGATGGATGCTGTCAACCAATAAAATATTCCAACGCAATAAATACAATATAGACATGTCATATATAATGTCACTAATTCTAAACAAAAACACGCTTTCGGTGATGAGTAAGTTGTGTTTGTACATCAGCTAAAATGTGTACTAGGTTTGCATTCATGTAAACCATCTGAATGTGGTCCCATTGCGAGTAGGCCTGTGGGGTCGGGCGGGGCGTTACGAGGTCGTAAACTAAACATGGGTATGGGTATGACATCTCATTCTTCTGTTTTAAACGTTTCTCTCTACTTAAAAAGGACACCTTTTTCTACAGGTTTCCCCAAAATAGGGGGCTCAGGCTGGCTGCCCCCCCCCCCCCACCCGTTCTCGACCAAAAAATTAGAAGGAACATGTACGTGCCGCGGGCGAGACAAAAAACGGGGGCCTAATTGGAGCGGGCTTATTGTAAAAAGGAGGGTCCTCGGAGCGGGCTTCAGAACTACAAATATTTGTGAAAACGGGGGTCATTGGAACGGGTCGCCTGCGTGTGAGTGCGTATTTATCCCTCTGGAACGTGCATGCAGCTAGCCCGGTGGCAGGGGCGCCGGGTGCAGAGGCAATGTTCGGACAGCGACCACTTTTCACCAAAATTGCGGCTCATTGTAGCAGATCAACGCGACCGGAACGGCATAACGGAAACATGCAAAGCTTTTGGAACAGATTTCTTCTTTTTTATCGATGATAAGAAACTGCTATGCTTTGGAGGGGCTTTCTTTGTTCTTTTTCTCAATAAGACAAAATTGCAATGCCTTGGAACAGAAATTTGAGTGTGAAAAAGGGGGTCGCGGGACATACCCACTATGAGTGCCCCCCCGGGCTTGGCATCCTCCCCTTGGATTCACCCCTGATTAACTGATGACTACAACATATTTCAAATTTCTAAAAGGAGGAGATACTCCAGAACTGACATATAATTATTAGAACAAATAATATTAATGGAACTTTTTTGACAAAGAACATGCATGCTGGAAATCTCATCAAAAACATAAAAGGACAAACAATGTTATGACATTTTAGATTCTGCAGTATTTCGGTCAGTGGCGCATGGGGGGGCACGTGCCCCCCCCCCCCCCCATCGGCTGACAAAAAAAATCAAGCAAACGGGGAAAAGGAGAAAAAGAGGGAGAAGGAAGAGAAACGTAGTAGGAAAGAAGAAATTATTATTCATTATAATGTTATATCATATTGTAATCGTGTTATGTTACATTACATAATAAACATTCTATCATAACTTTATGAAACATGATTTGCTCAGGGCCTATGTCTTCAGTGTTCCTGGTGCTAGCATTGTCTGTTTAGCGAAATATATAATCCTGTTGTACTAAAACCTCCCATTTCAAGTCAATATACACCAAATATATTTCCTCGCACTTCGAGTTATTGTTTTATGTAGTGACATATGCTTCTTTTTCATGACTAGTTAAAGTGATTGCCCATATTAAGGTCTTAATATAAAACATTTTCTGTCCGTGATTACGTTCGCATTAATGGATAGGTCTACTCTCCATGCATGAATTCCTAAAATCAGTCCTTAAAATGTCCCCTTTTCTGATCTGAATATCAAAAGTTTCGGCTCGCGCTTCGCGCTCGCATCATTTTTGTTAGTGAAATAAGTATGGTCTTAGTGAATTCCTACAAGCATGCCCTAGAATGCCCCACTCCAGGTCTGAATTCGCGCTCGCAACATTTGTTTAGTGAGATGCGTATGATAATTATGATTACAATGACTACAAAAAGTGCTTCATGTGTTTAGATGTAATTCTAACAAAATCAGCAAGCACTTGGCACTGGCATTAGATAACTGGTGAGATATGTATACTCTTAATGGATTCAGAAATTATAGTCCTTAAAATCTCCCTGTTTGAGGTCAATAAATACCAAAATGTCAGCTCGCACTTCACGCTTGCGTTGTTTAGCGAGACAGATATACGTATCATGATTACACAAATTTGATTATAATGTCCCTTTTTAGGTCTGTATATAAAAAATTTTCAGATCGCGCTTCGCGCTCGCATTAGTTGACCAATGAGATACATGTATCCGTTCAATGGCACTGTCCTTAAAATGTCTCTATTAGGTCAGTATACATGGCAACTGAGCTAAGCGACTCAAAATTTTTGCTGGTGACCCACGGTACGCCACTGATTTCGGTGAAACAGGTTTTTCAATTTAATACATGTCGTCTTGCGCAAAGAGAAGCCGATGATATCGTCTTTCCGCTTTTGTGTATTTTTTTCAAATATAAGAAAGATTATATTTTTTAATCCAAGGGATGTTAAAAATTAGATTAGGCTTATTTTGTAAAATAGCCAGGGTAGTAAGGATAGTAAGTGGATAGAGATAGCGGAGTAACAAACAAATAGAAAATAAAGAAAAGACTAAAGAGGAAAGGATGATAGGAGGGAAGAAGTAAAACAGAAAGGGGTAAAGTAGAACAGGAGAAAATGAGTGAGAAAAAAACAAGAAATAGAAACTAAAGAGAGAGAGAGAGAGATGATAAAAGAAGAAAAGATGGAAAACAAAAAAAGCAAATAATAATATGTTTATCCTTCTTCTCCCTGGCGCGCCTGATAGGGCATTCTCCCCCGGGGGGGCACTTCCATTGACAAGTGGATACCATGCGCGACCATGGGGTCTCGAAAGCACCCTAAACACGTATTTTCTATATCATGAAAATGCACCCCTTAACAGGTATTGGCGGCTCAGACCCTACCCTTAACAAGTATTGAAAACAAAACGATACTCTTGGCAAGTAAGAAATGAATCCCTAAACAAGTACAGCGATGTATTGTTGTCACGGATCCGTCAGTCGTCGGTTTACCTTTTATACCCCTTTTCCACTAGGGCCATGACAGCGTCAGGACAAGGCGCGGAATTTAATAATGGCAATCCGCGACCCTTCCGCAACCTGTCTGGACATTCCTGGGAGTGTCCGCACGCTGTCCTAAACCCTTCCTGGTGTTCGGGAAATCAAAATCTGTCCGCATCCACGCGGATATTGAATTCCTGACACCTTCGGGACCTTGTCCTAAAGATGTCCTGATGATGTCACGCCCTAAACCCTTCCGCGTCTTCCAGAAACCATCCGCGATCAGGTCAGCTTCAGGTAGCAAAGAAGAAGTCATGCGGAATGTTTCAGGAACGTGCGGATAGGAATAAGAAGGCAAGCGGACATTTTCAGGAACGTGCGGACAGGAATAAGAAGGCAAGCGGATTGTTTCAGGAACGTTCGGACTGGAATAGGAAGGCAAGCGGAGTGATTAAGGAATGTGTGGATCCAATGCTAATATGCAGTGGCGTAACTACGGGGGGCATGGGGGGCACGTGCCCCCCCCCCCCCCCAATCATCTGGCCAAAAAAAAAACGGGGAAAAGGAGAAAAAGAGGGAGAAAAGAAGAGAAACGTAGTGGGAAAGGAGAAATTATTGTCCATTATAATGCTATATTATATTATATTATAAATATGTTATGTTATATTTATACACAAGAAACATCTTTTTCATAACTATATGAAACATTATTTTGCTCAGGTCCTATGTCTTCATTTTTTCTGGTGCTTGCATAGACTGTTTAACGAGATATATAATTCAGTTGTACTAAATCCTCCCGTTTTCAAGTCAATATACACCAAATATATTTCCTCGCAATTCGATTTATTGTTTTTGTAATAACATACAGCTGTATGCTTCTTCTTCATAACTACTTAAAGTGATTGCACCATTTTAAGGTCTTAGTATAAAACATTTCCTGTCCGTGCTTACGTTCGCATTAGTGGATTGGTGAGATGTCTGCTCTTCATGAATTACTAAAATCAGTCCTTAAAATGTGCATTTTTTTCTGATCTGAATACCACAATTTTCAGCTCGCGCTTTGCGCTCGCATTATTTGGTTAGTGAAATACATGCGGTCTTAGTGAATTCTTACAAACAAGCCTTAGAATGCCTCTCTTCAGGTCTGATTTTCCTAAATTTTAAGCTCGCGCTTCACGCTCGCAGTATTTGATAAGTGAGATGCGTATAATCATGATTACAATGACTTCAAAAAGTGTTTCATGTGTTTAGATGTAATTCTAACAAAATCAGCAAGCACTTGGCACTCGCGTTAGATGACTATGGGGAGATATGTATACTCTTAATGGAGTCCTAAAAAGGGTTCTTAAAATATCCATGTTTGTGGTCAATATATACACAAATTTCAGCTCGCGCTACGCACTCGCATCATTTGGTTAGCGAAATACGTATGGTCTTCATTAATTCCAACAAACAGCCCTCAAAACGCTGGTCTGAATTTCCTAAATTTTCAACTAGCGCTCGCAATAATTGATTAGTGAGATGCGTATGTTAATCATGATTACAATGACTTCATGTATTTAGATGTAATTCTAGCCAAATCAGCCAAGCATGACACTAGCATTATATGACTATGTTGAGATATTTATACTCTTCATATATTCCTAAAATATAGTCCTTAAAATGTCCCTGTTTGGGGTCAATATATACAAAATTTTCAGCTCGCGCTTCGCGCTCGCATTTTTGTTTAGCGAGACAGGTACGTATCATGACTACAAAAAACTTGCTTATAATGTCCCCTTTTTTGGTCTGAATATCAAAAATTTTCAGCTCGCGCTTTGCGCTCGCATTATTTAACCAGTGAAATACATATCCGTTTAATGGCACTGGATGTCCGTAAAATGTCTCTATTATGTCAGTTTACCTGGCAAGCGCGCTCACTAAGTGACTCTAATTCTTTGCTGGTGCCCCCCCCCCCCCATGCCGTGACCCACGGTACGCCACTGCTAATATGTATGGAACGAGTTCACAAGTAGCAATTTAAGCATTCTGTGGTCAGTGCGCTAGATGGGGCAACGGTATAATACAAGCAAGACAATTACAAACAGTAACGAAGTACGGGGTCAAGGGGCATAATTAGTATATCACTAAACAAACCTGAGAACTTAATATTTCAAGCAGTGTTTTAAACATATTACGCGAGCGCGAAGCACGAGCTGATATTAAAAAAAAAAAATATTTTATCTTATTTTATAATTTTTTTTTTTTTTTTTTGGGGGGGTTACACCCTTGAACGAGGAATATTTCAAGCATTTTCTACTGAATCGAAAAGTGGACTTTTCAAATATTTCTTGCAATAGTTAAGCTGGCAATGATGCGAGCAGATTATTTTGTTCTGGACTGAACATAAAAAGACGTTTCATGCAACATTTGATTATGAACTAGATTATTTGAATGTACTCGACTGAAAAAAAGACCTTATAGGCAGCGCTTGACTTTACGAATAGGACAAATATCATAACAAAATTAATAATACAGGTATAGATTTCAAACTGAAATTCAACTTTATATTCATATCGCATTTTAATCACTTTGTTTGATCGTAAATGAGATGTCATGAATAAGAAATAATAATAAAAAATAATAGCAAGTTTATAAATATCGCTTTTCTCAGAATAGCTCAAAACGATTTACAGCATATTATTACCCCAGTCAATTATTACCCCAGGATTCATTTTAATCCCGCATGAAAAGTGCACAATGTCCAGACCCTGGGAAGCATTCCTTGCATTCATCGCAGCCTCATAATGGTGCTGGCAAATTCAAGCATACAATAACTTTCGCATACAACCGGGTACCGATTTAGCACCTGGGTCGAGAGTGGCAAGGTGTGCAATACGTCTTGCCAAAGGACGGTATATAGACCGAGGTGGGAATCGAACACACGACTCTCCGTTTACAAGGCGGGAGTCAGAACCACTACACCACGACTCTAAAAAAGGCCTTCCTGAAAAAAAGTCGTGCACAGAACATGTTTCTCATAAACATAAAATACGAGCGCGAAGCGCGAACTCATTTTTATCAAACATCAAGGACGAAAAAGAACAACCTAAGTATTTTTCGTAAAAATGAACAGCTTGCACAATCTCCTTAATAAACTATTGAAAGTGTGAAGAGCGAAACTAACCATTAATTTTAACCTAGCTGAAACGCTGATATTCTCCCCGCCTGTCAATTTATTCACTCTTCTTCCTCTTTCCCCCTCTTCTTTGGTTATTCCATTTTCCTTTTTTTACGCAGCCAATTGGGCGTAGCGATCGCATTCGGCCTCCTGGAATTGCCATTTACATTTTCTTTCCTAGTCTATTTTAATTGGTACAAGAGGAGGCAAAGGCGATTAGACACTGGATTCACAATTTTTTATAAAAATTAAAACTGATATGTTTAATCTTACACATTCATTATCTCGGCCAATTATTTTCTGTTCATTATTTTCTTACTTGATTCTATTTCACCTCATTTCATTCATCTCCTTTGTTTATTCCTATTTCTTTTATGCTGTTTGTATATCTCTTTAATACTGGGAGGGGTAAGCCAGCAGCACGGAGAGGAGGGCCGTATCAGCACAGCATCCCGCTTGTTTTTCTTTTCCACCATATCATTTTTTAGTTTCCCTTTCCATTTCACTTATTTTTCTTCTGTTTGTACTTTTTTTAAAGGGGGACGTAAGACCACCTCGCCCCTTGATCCGCATGTGCCTGTCGAATGCAATTTGCATCCTAAATTCCTCTTTTCTTCCTCTTTTGTAATATATATATATTAATTTGTGGAAAAAAAATATTAGAAAATAATGTTATAAAGAGAGCCCCGACTTTGCTATGAACATATGCAGTCTTTTTAAAGTTACCTTAGTTGAAAAAAATCAAGATCCGAGATTATTTATTGTCATGTATAAAAATACCAGAATCTGTTTTCAAAAAGTGAATACTACATAACACCGACAAACACACTTTCCTTTAGCCTACATATTTCAACATTCAAATAATGCGAGCGCGAAGCGCGAGCTGAAATTTTTTTACATTCCGACCTTAATACTGGGCATTCTAAGCACCTTAAAATCATGAACAGGATAGGGGTATGACTATACACTTGATGTGAGCGCGAAGCGCGAGCCGAAACGAAATTCGACATCTCACGTTTTGCAAATCAGGAAAAGGATGGATAATTGGATAAATGGATAATAGTCCTACATTAATAATTTGATAATCTGATCTGAAACTGGAACAAGATTCGTATCTAAATAAACATGTGTGCGTGTGTTTAGATTCAGACCTAGAATTTGGACATTCTAATTACATTCTTTATTATAATATCAATAATAAGAGCGCGATGCGCGAGCTAAAGATTTTCTGATCTAAAAAAAATGAATGACGAAGCGCAAGTTGATATTTTTATCATTACATATATTTTAGTTGCGACCGGGACATTTTTGTCTTCATATGACTATGATGACTATCTTCCTAAGCGAGAGATGAAACTTGTCGATATTCCATTCTGAAAAAACAGACAGTGATTATTCGGAAATCATGAACATATTGTTATCTTACTTATCAATCAAATAAGCCCAATGAATATGTTTTTAACAAAAATAATGCAAGCGCAAATTGTGAGCCGAAAATTTTGATAAACTGTCATGAAAGAGGAATTCAAAATAATTTGTTACAATTTATATATGTATACATAACTCCCCCATCAAAATGCAAGTGCGCAGCTTTAGCTGATACTATTTACAATTAGACCAGCCTAAAAAGGGATATTTTTTAAAAGAAACAAAGAATACATAAAGAGATTAGTTACTTGACAAATCAAATAATGCTAGCGCGCAGCGCGAGCGGAAAATGTTGATATATAGACCGTAAAATATAGTCATTTTACAGAAAACTATAAAATCTATTTGTAAATCAAACAAATTTGAAAACTCAATGTCTGAGAAATGTTTTGTATATTAACTTCAAAACTTGATATTTAAAACTCAATATAAGTCTATTAAGCAAGATATGTATCTCATAGATTAGGCAATGCGAGCACAAAGCGTGGGCGAAAATTTAACGTAGGGACATGAAACCCCCCCCCCCTCATCTTATTTTATTAACTCGTCTTTCCCCTCTTATTTTTCCTTTTCATTTTCTTTTCTATTTTCCCTTCTTTTTCTTTAGTCCTCTCTTTCCATTTTTTTCATTTTGCTCGTTCCAAAAATGGGGGGGGGGGGGGGGCATTTGATATCAAATGCCCCCCTTTCCAAAAATTGAGGGGACGCGTCCCCCTGTCCCTCTGGGATTTCCACCAATTTGATTTGAAATAAAAGAAAGTCCTATATAGTCTTTGTAGTCGAAAAAATGTTTCAAAATAGAGTACTTTCATGACCAATTACTTTATTCTCGCCTGCTCCCATATCGGATTTAATAACAAAATCAAGGTTTCTTAAAAAAACGCACCGCAAACCCCAAATAAAACCCCTAAATTCATAAAAAAATATATGAACGACAATTTTCTTGGAGTATTCGCAAGTTGTCCGAAAAGTATCCTGATTGTCCTAGTCCTTGAATTTACCACTCGTGACGTTGTCCTAAATGTCTCCGGTTCTGTCCTCATACGATCTGCATGCTGTCAGCGCCGATCGCCGACAAATTTATTTAGATAATCTTGTCCTAGGACAGTCCCGGGGATGTCCTACGACAATACACAGACAGATCTGGTCGTGTCCTAGGACAAGATCATTTGCATAATCTTTTACGGAATTTGGTTGCGGACAGCATGCCGAAATGAGAAAAGTTGCTTCCGCAACCCTTCCTGGTGTTGTCCGCGCCCTAGTGGAAAACCGCCTTATTAATTTTGGTTTCGTACGGCCCCACCTTCCACACCTCGCGCAAATCGGACTCTAAACACGTAGTGTTGGGGCAAAAAGGACATCCTTTATAAAACATTTTAATTTTGTTTTATCATCCCAGAAAATTTGACCCTAAACACGTAGCTTTCCTAGTGAAATAGATATCCTTTTTTCATTATTTCTTTTGGTTTTTGACACCCTTATCACGTTACGTACGTAACATGCCCTATCGTGAAAAAGACATCCTTTTTACGTGTTTTTGGGGTGGCGCATGGTATCCACTCGTCAATGTAAGTCCCCTGGCATTCTCGCGATCATTTCACAGACGCTTTCTATACACATAGAATCTTTTGACCATACATGTAGCTCTTCATAACAAAACAGTCTTTGTCGAAAATTTGTGAATCAAATCAACAGTGTCGTCCTGGACTCTGACTAGGCAAACGACACATTAGTTATATTTCATCCGATCCGAGTCTCAAGACGATGTAGGCCTACTATCACGGTTCACCAACTTTCGACAATGACCTCTAGTCTGTCCTTTGTAATTTGACAGGCATTTTTAATAGATTCCCAATGTTCCAGAAAGCCTTTCCTCCTTTCCATATTTATCTATTGAAAAATCTCCATCCTTCTTTCCTTCATTTCTTTCTTCCTCCCTTTATTTCTCTATATATGCCTTTCCTTCCTTCTATCTTTCTCCCTTTTTTGTTATATTCTTTTTTCTGAACAAGTCAATACTATATCAGTGACAAACAGATTACTTTTTTTTTTTTTTTTATTGATTACTCAACTATAAACGAAGAATTTGTCTTGCCGTCATCAAAGTATTTTGTTTCATTAAATCACTAAAAGAAAAAAAAACAATAACAGTTCTAATATTAGCCAAATTATATACAGCAAATATGAATTATGATATTATATTATTATCATATCATTACTCTTTTACAGATTTTGAAATTGCATTTCCTTTATTCACTTTCCAACGTTTACATTATAATATTTGGTTTCGTACATTTTTAGAAAATTTCTAAAAGTTATTATGTATACTTTGATCAAATTGATGATCAAATCTTGTATAGTTCCTGAAAATGAAGAGCATAATTGATTTGATTTACCTATTAATAAACTGATTCTATATGTAAACTCGACATATTGTATTGAAGAGCTATATAGTGTGAACTTGGTTTTTAAATTCTTAAATGATGTTATATTTATACATTTGCACATCACTGTTCTCGATCATATTTGTGCAAATATAAACAATTGCATTCATAGTGATCATACTATCCTTCTCAATTGTATAATTAATTAATGACGTTTTCTCTTCATTCTGGATATACTGCATGATTATTGATGAAAGAGAATTTCTGCTAATTTAAATTATGTATACCTGTAGAAAATACAAGTACTTGTGATATTAAAGTTTCATTTTTTTCCACGGTAATAGCAAGTCTTATCTGACGTGATCTTCTATCGAATTGATTTCTTTTTAAAAGGCAAAATCCGAAGCAGAAATTTGAAATTATATTATTGAATAATTTTCCAAACTTAGATAGAATGTAACAATTTGATTGAGTTATACACGTATTGTTCTTTCCTCAAGATTTTCACGACCAAGGGGAAAAGAAGAAAAGTAAATTAAACTAAAAGGCTGAACATATCATTGTCTGAATATTATGTCGAAATCTATCACAAAATTAGATGTTTGCACTGTTTTGCTAGCTCCCGGCTTTTTGGGAAATTGCCCCCTTAAAAAAATTCATTTCGCTCCATTTGATTTCGTTTATTTTTACAAAGTTATAATATATGCAAAACAATATATAAATATAGATTTAATATAGTGATGGACCAATGAAAAGTTCGTCAGACTTCTATGGATGGCAGATATCTACATCCATTGACTCATTACAGCTGCGCTTTTACTATACATTTCGTGCCATTGCCGGAAATACGATAAGCTATTCTCCGTAAAGCTATTCTATTTCACGTTCGAGTTATTCCATATAATTCCATTTTCAAATTAAATTTCTTCGAATATATCAAAGTAGTGTACTTCACATCGGTTCTATATCAAATACAGGTGAACAATAAAAATACACAGTATAAGCATGTTCTATAACGGAGAACGTTGTTTTTTACCGTAAAGATCATGATCTCACTTTCTATCTACCTGATCAATGAATACAAATATACATTACAAGTAAATACATACTTAGTATAGCATACCATCTTTAAAATGAATGGTAAATATTACACTTCCACCATGGTTATTACTATATGTAGTTAAATTAAATACATGTTTATGAATAGAGAATCATTTTGATTTCTCATGATATATCTAATAACATTATGTCTAAAATACAAGAACTAGAAATTTCCTCACTTAGGATGAACATAATGAAGATGATGCTTGATAATAGCAAAGCTCAAAATAAAAATGAAATACTTGACGTTGATTTTTATGCATTTTCGTGCCATTTTCTTAAATGCCGGCAATATTTGTTTGTTTTGTTTCACATTCAAGTAATCATATATAATTGCATTTTGAAATTGAAATACTTCGAAAAATATTAAAGAGCGTAGATCAGACCATTTCCATGAAGATAATATTTATATATTTACACAGTGTAATCATGTCTAGACAGAATAATAGCATAGAATAACGACATATTCCAATTTATGCATAAAATCATAAACAGTATAGCATTCACTCTTTAATACCAATGGTAAATATCACATTGCCACGATAGCCATTGCTAGACAAATATTATATACATGCATATGATATAGAGAAACATTTGGTGTCCCATAAAATATGTGTTTCAAGTTGTGGTTGGGTTGTTAAGTGGTTTTACTTGACTCGAACATCAGAGAGTAGTTAGAGATCTCTTACAGGAGGAAAGGGGTACTTTATTACTTAGCAAGAGTGCGCCCTCTAACTGAATAAACATTATAGGTTATCAGTTGAACAAATCACATAAACAGGATACTGTTACAATATGTATATTTAACATTATGTCTTATATTTAAGCACGAGAAATTCCCTCACGTAGGATACACATGATAAAGATGATGCTGGATATTAAGTGGAAAGCTGAAATTAAAAATTGAGATCCATTTACTACTGTACTATATGCTGTTTTATGCATTTTTCGTGCAATTTTCATAAATGAAATAATTTTTTTAAGTGTTTCACACTCCGAAAAATATCGAAGAGTGATGATCAGACCATCTCCATGAAAATAATATTTATACATTCACACGTTATAATAATGTCTAGTTTCACAGCATAGAATTACGATATCTTCCTATTTATGAAAACATACAAGTAAAGTCTAGAATTTCCCCACACAGAGGATAAACATGATAAATATGATGGTTGGTACATGCAAAGTTGAAAACAAAAAGTTGTAAGCAGCGAAATGTTTTTTTATGGGTGAGAAACGAGAAAGAAATGATCCAACAACTGTTTCATGTATTTCTACATTATTGCAGCTTATTATTATTATTATTATTATTATTATTATTACTTATCATTTGTACTGCACTTTTCCCATTAGGCCCAAAGCGCTTACAATGAATTAATAAGATGTAATATTTTAAAAACTACAAAGTATGACAGAGATGAGTTTTTAATGACTTTTTGAAGATTGCTAATGATGGAGACTGTCTAATTATTAGTGGCAGGTTGTTCCAGGATTTTGAAGCCGACACCGTAAAAGTTCTGTCACCAGCTAATGTACGAGTTAATGAATATGTGAGGCAAAGGTGATCACTGGACGATCTAAGAGCTCTAGTTGGTGTATACAGATTCAAGCAGTTGCTTAAATACTGTGGAGCCTGTTTATTCAATGTTTTGTATACAATCAAGAGTAATTTGAATGTAATTCTCTGTTTAAAAGGAAGCCAGTGAAGAAACTTAAAGAGTGGTTGGGAATACAGCAACTCAGTGGGTATCACTCTCCCCCCCCCCCATCTTCTGCGATAATGATTATTTTATCATGTCATCAATTATTTCGAGCGGAATATATAGAGTCTATATAAAGTGCAGAAAGCGATCTCTCCTGCTGGAGGTAACATCAATATATCCCAGTCTCCTCAATCTTGTAATAATTAACAAGGTTTCGGATGTGCCTTAGTTCATTTGTATACTCGTCAATGCTCACCAAACCTTCATCATGCTTCACCTTGGCTATCAGGATTGTATTCCATTGAGATACAGCAGCGTAAAGTTTGCTACCCGGTTTCTTTAATTCATGTTGTACAGCACCCTGTTTGTCTATCAATCTGATAGCATCCCATGATGAAATTATCAGAGATCCATGGTAATAGTGATTTGCTCTGGTTCATACTCGTTGCAAGGTATCTCCCTGACTGCTTGCCCACCTGCTGTTGGAAATACCAAGATCTTATTGGCGTACCAGTAGCTCACTTAGATCAGATCATCACCATCAACAGTGAGATCAGAAAATCCACCTTCAACTCGATTCAGAGTCTTAAACATGACATTCAATTGTGTGTACTACGGCGTGTACAGTGTAATATCGTTAGAATTGTCAGTCATAACAAATTGACCATCAGAGAGGAACCCTGCCTCATCAATCTTAACATCCTTCAGAACTGTCTGCTGAAGCTTACCATCAGGAGAGAAGATGGAGATGCCACCTGTATTATATTATACTGCCATCCTACCGTCTGGTGTACTAACCATGGCATTCATGCTTCTCTTAACTGGCAAAGCAACGTTCTTTACATTAACAATCTTATTAGTCATCAGAGTCATCAGAGTAATCAAATATGAGATCAAAGGTTTTATAAGTGTGTAAGGCGACGTTTCTTTCAACATTAACAATCTTTCCAAGGCCTAGCTCATCCACTCCAACATTTCTCTTGAACCTAACCCTTTTCCCCTTTATGCCCGATTTATTCGGCTTCTCGTAGTCAGGATCATTTTGATCAATGACCTCTCTTAACTCTTCACACAGAGTGTCGTGTGCAGCCAAAGTATCAATATCTAATGGAATCTTTATTTTGTTAGTTACCATTTCAGCCATGGTCGTCAACTGATTGATGTACTTCTTAGCCGTGGTCTTCATGCTTTCCAGTTCTTTCTCTGCTCCTTCGGTCGTTTCATTGACTTCTCTTAGCAAGCTTTCTCTCTTCTCTCTCAACTGCCGGACCGCATCATCATATGATTTGTTGATGTCACCTGTACACTGTTTCTTGGCATTGTCAACACTCTTCCTCTGCTCATCAATGAAATCAATGTACTTCTGAAAGCATGACTGTTGATTTTCAACCTTTGATTTCAGGTCTTCGATGTTCTTCACGTGTTTGTCCTCATAAGCAGCTCCCTCGACGACCTGGTGTCCCTCGTCTTTATGTTCCATCACACCGCATCTGAAGCATGTGAATCTCCTGCAGGTGGAACAGAAGTAATCCTCATCTTCTTTCGGGTGTTTCCTGCATTTCCGGTATCTACGTACAGACACCTTTCCTGATGAGATCTCACTCATGGCAATGACTTCATGATCGATAAAGCCTTCCCATTGAGAGTGGGTATTAAGACAAGATGTGCAGAGATACTTGCCACAGTCTTGGCAGTAGACAACAGCATGGGGCTTGTCATTTGATTTACAATTTGTGCAAATCTGAGGATGGCCCTTCATATCCTCTATTAGACTTTTCAAAGCAAGATTTACCTGTAGTTTGCCGACATCTTCGTTTGGGACCTGGGTCACAGCTCTGCAGACAGGGCATCGGATCTGGCAGTTACCTTGGCACTCCAATAGGTTGTCCAGGCAAGTCTTGCAGAAAGTGTGAGAACAAGACAGGATCTTGGGATCGGTGAATGTAGAAAGACACACTCGACACTCTGTACTCTGGGAGATGACAGTCTTTAATGCTTCAACCATGGTTGGGTTTATAGAAGACTGAAAAAATAATTATTACAAAACACAATGAAGAATAATATAAATGAATGAACCATGGAATCTGTCATTTGACTTACATCACTAAGTAATAAAAGGATCACCTGGGAACATATTAAAACTGATTTCCGTACATTCCATTCATCTCCCTATAGGCCTGTTGCAGAAAAGGTATGAACTTACGCAACTCAAAGTATCAATCACAGTTTGATTGTCAACCAATAGATTCAGCGTATTGGGTATTTACGATTATTTGGGGGGGGAGGGTCGGAGGGGATGTGGGAATGGGGAAAAGGAGCTACGGGAGATGAAAGAAAGTGTGAAAGTGAAAGAATAGGAAAGAAAGGAGATGAAGTGGAGTAAGAGGGGAGAAAAGAAATAGGAATATTATTGCTTCTAAAAACAAGTAGGGGAAGGCGGGGTAAGTTGTGACACTTTTTGCTGTTTGCATGCTAGAATTGATATGATTAATGATCTTGTATAAAAAAAAAATACCTGGTCTTAAAATCTAATTCTTCTAAAATATTTTTCACCTATATATAACGTTCTACCCCTACACTAAAAGTCACTTTGAAAAAAGAGATGTCAAACGGCTCAACTTGCCCCATCTGTGGGTAAGGTGAGCCACCTTCTGGGGTAAGTTGAGCCACACAAAACTATGTACAAAATGTATGGGGGCAGAACCAGCGTGTCAATTTTTGTCTCACCTGCATAGCAGAGTGAGACTATAGGCGCCGCTTTTCCGACGGCGGCGGCGGCGGCGCACAGTGGGCCAGAATGAACCCAAAGTGCGCCAAAACCCATTATTCACACATTTGTATGATTAAATTTGGTAGATAGGGGTGATTTCACCCGTAGAATTCAATAAAAGTATTTTCAAATATTGATGACATCGTTAAAATACTGTTTTCTGATTGGCTGTTAACATTTGAGCAGAAATTACATGTTTCTAATTCTACAATAAGTTTCAAATTTTCAGAAACTAGTTTTAGATAAATTTCAGCAATAATTAAGCATATCAGCAAACAGCAAACACACAAACATGCAACCAAACCAGAAAAGTCTGTGCTCGGGGTACAAATAATTCAATTGGTGACCTGAGTATCGCTTAAAGAGGGCGTCCTACCATGAATCCGGAATTGTAAAATTCAAAGTGAAATTGTAAAAAAAAAAATGAAAAGGAGTATTTTTATTCCCTGTCTACAATGATTAACCACACCTACATGAATTAAAATGGATTGATACCAGAAGTGGACAGTGAAATCTTTAAAATAATGATTCCAGTGATTAGAGGCCGGGTCCTCTGCAGGTTAATCAGTACAAGGCCCTACAAGGCCTACCAAGAACGGCGTATACAAAGTTATTCCGAATCAGAGTCTCTCTCTACTATCTCAACAACTATTGTGCCTTTGGTGAGAAGATCTTTTTAGCATACTTTGAACATCAGGGGGAAGAGGCTGTGATTGTTGTACTCTTAAAAACTTGCTCCTAATCACAATGTCACCTGTTACCATTAGCATGTGGAATACATATAAAGTCAATGAGAATCATAAACCAAACAATCATTGAAATAATAATATACACTTTCTTCTTGATCGATACCAACAATTATAGCAAATTTAGAATGAGCCAAGAGATAAACGAATTCATACGTGTATGTGAAGTTACAAACCCTTTTGGGGGATAAATACTAATAATGATAATGCAATTTATACATGTAATAGAGGCCACGTATATCCCATCTGTGTCCTATGCACATTTTCATATTTTGTCAGAAAACTGCGAGAGACCTATCACATCCCTAGTCATGTGTGTTATAGCCTCTACTTGGTTTATGAACAACAAACCAAATATATAATCTTACCCGGGAATCTTACCTTAAGAATTAATCTTCTCAGTATGACAGCATATCAAATTATGGAACACGGGATGGAACAGTTTGGCATCAAAATGAAGTTGCGTTACATGTATTATTATATAGTTAGTGGAATTGGAAATGAAAGCTTGCCTTTACGTATGTTTAACGAAAATATTTTAAAGGTAGACACCAGTCACAAAAGCCACACACTTGAGCCAGCTAGACACCCCCCCCCCCCCCCTCTCTCTCTCTTTCCCAGAACGCGACGGGGAGTTTGATGTTTAATGTCACCCGCAACGTTCGGCATGCACGCGCATATAATGGGACAGGAACTTGGACCGATTTTTGTGATAAATACGGCGAACATGTGGTTGAAAAATTGGTTATATCTCCAGAAATTGCACGTATATGCAGCTAAATTTGGTATCAGTGTAAAGCATGAACTATAACAAAGACCGCCATGGTATTTACAGCGCAGCAATCGGCAGAAATTTATAAAACAAATGCTCATGAAAAAAAAAATGCTAAACACCCCCATTGTCAAATGGTTTCGTCCAAAATTGCCTCTGAAGGGATTATCATTTTATCTTGAAAATCGTTGATTACTTAAAACAATTATTCATCAAAGAGCACCGTGAATTAAAATAAATTAAGCAATCCGTTTTGTCAAAACAGTGAAATATCTAAAACGTGTCATTTACACATGCGGTAGCCGTAAAGAGTCATTTTCCGGTAACATTGAATAAAAATGGGCAACTAATATTCAATTTAATGGAGAAATATTGTACGGAGGCATTCTACAGGTTCTTATCTTTGCTTAGAACATGAAAAAAACAAAATTTGTTTCATGACCAAAAACCAGTTTTGGCGCACTTTTGCTCTCTCCTGGCCCACTGTGCGGCGGCGTCAACATCAAATCTTAACCTGAGGTTAAGTTTTTGAAATATCATCATAACTTAGACAATATATAGACCTAGTTCATGAAACTTAGCCATAAAGTTATTCAAGTATTACTAAACATTCTGCCTGAGTTTCATGTCACATGATCGAGGTCAAAGGTCATTTAGGGTCAATGAACTTTGGCCGGATTGGGGGTATCTGTTGAATTACCATCATAACTTTGAAAGTTTATGAATCTGATTCATGAAACTTGGACATAATAGTAATCAAGTATTACTTAACATCCTGTGCAAGTTTCAGGTCACATGATCAAGGTCAAAGGTCATTTAGGGTCAATGAACTATGGCCAAATTGGGGTATTTGTTGAATTACCATCATAACTTTGAAAGTGTGTTGGTCTAGTTCATAAAACTTGGACATAAGAGTATTAACAAGTATCACTGAACATCCTGTGTGCATTCTAGGTCACATGACCAAGGTCAAAGGTCAATGAACTCTGACCATAATGGGGTATCTGTTGAATTACCATCATATCTCTGTAAGTGTATTGGTCTAGTTCATAAAACGTGGAAATAAGAGTAACCAAGTATCACTGAACATCTTGCGCGAGTTATAGTAGTTTTCAAAATCAGCACTGCTGCTATATTGAATCGCGTGATGCAGGTGAGACCGCCAGAGGCATTCCACTTGTTAATGTTTTTTTTTTATTTTAAGTCTTTTTAACTCGCAAATTCTCTATAAATACCAACATCCTCTAAAAGGATGAGAACAGTCATGTAAATTTGCTCCTTTCTGCCTCCATATCGATGGCTTTTTAAGGTTTTTTTTATTTTTATATACATTACCATAAGAACTACCATGGCTCAACTTGCCCCATGTTCGTTTGCTCAACTTACCCCAGTCCTAACTTAATGCGATAATTTCGCATCCTTACATATCTTATGCTTCCATCATGTAAAAAACTACGACAAAAATGAAGATCCATAACAATGTTGTTTTTATGTCTTTATTATATTTAAAGACGTGTGCGTGTAAAAAGCACTTATCTATTTCACACCCTTTTTTACATTTTTTGGCTGAAAGTTGTATTTTCCCTCTAAAAAAGTACTTTTTGTTTCAAAGTTGAAAAAAATGTGTTGGGGTTAGGGGTTATGCAATGGATCATGAATACATGGCACCGCCACGATGTCCGACTCATTCATTATTGGCATGGGGTGGTGGCTCAACTTGCCCCGATGCTCAACTTACCCCGCCTTCCCCTATATGCTACCAAAAAATGTTCCAAGGAGTCTTCAAAATTATCATCTAACCTTTTTTTTCAATTAATTCCGGGTTTGATCACCCCTAAATCGGCGTCAAATTATATATAATTTAACGGGTTTGATCCTGTCCCATGAACAAAAAAAAGTGCACTGCAGATGGCTATCGGATGCCATCGGATGGTTATCGGATGATTCCATCGGATGGTTATCGGATGCCATCGGATGGTTATCGGATGATTCCATCGGATGGCTATCGGATGATTCCATCGGATGGCTATCGGATGCTATCGGATGGTTATCGGATGATTCCATCGGATGGCTATCGGATGCCATCGGATGGTTATCGGATGATTCCATCGGATGGTTATCGGATGATTCCATCGGATATTTATTGGATGGCATCATCCGTGCTTCAACTCAAAGTTCAATGCAGGAAGGGTCCGTACACGGGCCGTTATAGCCCCCTTTAAAGCACTGGCGTAAATCTCCTTTTCGAGGAGGGGGGGGTGGCCTGTACAAACATTCCCCCCACACTTTTTGCGAAAGAAATGAGAAAAAAAATCACAAGAGATAATTGTTTTATTGGTAAATATTCTTCCTAAAATACCGCTTAACAAATGAAACAATATTAATGAATCATAAAATGCAAATAAAGAGCATGCAGTTTACCATTCCCAAACGAATTACTTATGTCCTTATTATAACATTGAAGAGAAACCCCCGTTTTTTCCAATTCATCAATGTTAAGGTCTTTGGGAAGGGATTGAGATGGAATGTAATTTCTAATAAAACCATTAAACCATCATGGGGTAAAAAAGATAATGATATGGGAGGGGTATTTGCCATATGGACATACAGTGGCGTAACTACGGGGGGGGGGGGCATGAGGGGCACATACCCACCCCCCCCCCACCCCCACCCCCCATCGGCTGACCAAAAAAAAAAAAACCGGGGAAAAGGGGAAAGAAGAAAAAGAGGGAGAAAGGAAAACAAACGTAGTGGGAAAGAAGAGAATATTATTAATTATAATGTTATATTATATCATAATTATGTTATGTTACATTACATAAGAAATATTTTTATCATAACTTTATGAAACATAATTTGCCCAGGGCCTACGTCTTCATTGTTCCTGGTGCTCGCATTGTCTTTTTAACGAGATATATAATCCTGTTGTACTACAACATCCCGTTTTCAAGTCAATATAAACCAAATATATTTCCTAGCACTTGAGTTATCATTGTTTTATGTAGTGACATATGCTTCTTTTACATGACTCAAAAAGTGATTGCCCCATATAATAAGGTCTTCTTATATAATAATGACACATTTTATGTCCGTGATTACGTTCGCATTAGTGGATTGGTGAGATATGTCTGCTCTTCATGAATTCCTAAAATCAGTCCTTAAAATGTCCCTTTTTCTGATCTGAATATCAAAAATTTTCAGCTCGCGCTTCGCGCTCACATCATTTGGTTAATGAAATACGTATGGTCCCAGTTAATTCCTACAAAGAAACCTTAGAATGCCCCACTACATGTCTGAATTATCTAAATTTTAAGCTCGCGCTTCGCGCTCGCAATATTTGATTAGTGAGATGCGTATGATAATCATGATCGCAATTACTACAAAAGGTGGTTCATGTGTTCAGATGTAATTCGAATAAAATCAGCAAGCGCTTGGCACTCGCATTAGATGACTATGGTGAGATATGCATATTCATAATTGATTTCCTAAAATATATTCCTTAAAATCTCGCTGTTTGGGGTCAAAATATACAGAAAATTTCAGCTCGCGCTTCGCGCTCGCATTGTTTAGCAAGACAGGTACCTATCATGATTACACAAATTTGATTATGATGTCCCTTTTTAGGTCTCAATATGAAAATTTTCAGCTCGTGCTTCGCGCTCGCATTATTTGATCAGTGAAATACATATCTGTTTAATGACATTGTCCTTAAAATGCCTTGACCCACGGTACGTCACTGTGGACATATCAATGACAATTCCTTGCATATCTAAAAACATGATTGCCAAAAAAATGCTAAAATATTTCAGTCATCCCCCCCCCTCCCATCAGCACGGATTTACGCGAGTCCTTTAAAGGTTACAGAGGAAGAGCCCCCACTGCATGGGGTCTTGGACAGAGCCTCCGGTAACTGTGGAGATTTAGAAAGTTTATGATAGACTTTCATACGACATTATGCTATATACCATCAATCTTTCTTCTCGCTCGTTATCGTCAATCCTCGGCAGCCTGGTAGTTTTATCTTGTCCCTTTTCTTTATTTTCCAATTTAGATTTTAGCTCGTTGCATTCTACCTTCATTTCCCACATTTGTTTACATTTTTGTCATCTTTAATTTATTTTCCTTTTAATGTGTTTTTCGTAGTTTTCTTTTCCCTTTTCCTTTCCTTTTCCCTCTTTCCTCTGTTTTCCTTTCCTTACCCTTTCCCTTCCTTTCTCCCCTTTTTTTTATGTTCCCAGTGAACTCTGCCGGAAGCTATCGAGAAGACGATAGCTGATAGTCTGATCATACAGAGAGATACTACAATTTTCTCACCCGTAATTCTTGCCTTTGATATTAATGAAACAATAAGTTATATTGAAGATAATCCTGTAGACTGGTCATAATCAGTCAGAGTGTGATTTCAAATTCAACACGTTTATCAAACATGTCAAACATGTTCATATAATGACATTTCAATGTATAAAACAGATATATAAAATATATTGAAAATGTATGTGCAGTAAAAATCAACTTGCTTTGATCTCCTCACATCCGTTTTAATCGATAAGTTTGATCAAAGCAATAATATTTTGCGGGGTGTAGTCTAGCTCTAGCCGATATATGTTGCTTCGTCAGGTCTTAATAATTGGTGTACGTGCATCGCGTGGGTATTTACAGTTGTTAACGAGTTGGAGTTCAATATCAGACTATTTTTAATGATTCGAAATTCAAAACAACCTTTGATATGTATATACAAATAACTTTGTATTCGCGTATACTCCAATCTAGCTGAACGATGATTTAGTGACAATCTTTGACCTGACTGCTAAAGAGCATAAAAGATTGTAAATAAGACACCAGAGGACCAAGTTAACTGGTAATTCCAATTAAGGCACCGATTGATAAAATGAATACACCTCAGCCCCCCCCCCCCCCCCCCCCGGATATTGAGAATTGATCAAAAGAATGAAATATATAGATAAATAGATGAATTAATTGAGGAATAACAATATTGATGAAAATGATAATGATGATTAGAATAATAAAAATTATAATGATCATAATGAAAATAATACAAATGAGAAGAATAAAAATGCACAGGAAATGATAATGATAATAATAACAATAATAACTGTAATTATATTGAAAATAGTACTTGTTCCACATTGGATAATATGGATAACGATGATTAATGATAAAGAAAGAAAGTGAAAAATTGTAATCGTTGGACTTTGGATAATAGATGATTAATTTTCTTAATATTTTGTCCATTTCGTGTTAATCTAAATCTAAATTCAGAAGGTTACAACTTACAGGCCCTGAATTTTCATTGTAGCAACATAAAAGGACCGATTATCATTAATGTATGGCAATAATATGATTGACCATTGTAATAATTATCCATATCCAGATGAAGGTTCTTTTTTAATGACTTTCGTTCAAATTCGTTCTTTCTCTTTTCCTCTTGTTTACCTTTTCTCTTGTTTGTTCTTTTTCTCGTTACTGTTCCTCCCCACCAACAAGCCTCTTTTTTTCAGACCTTTCTCTATCAATTACTTATTCTTATGACTCATTTATCGTTGTTTCTTTCTTTCTCTTTTTTCACCTTCCTTTTCCTCTTCATTCTTCTTTTTCTTCTTTTACTTCTTCTTTCTCTTCTTTCATTTCCTTTATTCTGCTTTTCATGCTTATTCTGATATCCCCACCCCCTCTTTCTTTAGTTTTGTCACCTCAATAATACATGATGCAAACAAGAAAAAGAAATATAAAATATATATACCCGTGTATATTTATGTGTGTGTGGGTGTGGGGTGAGTGAGATAGTGTGTGAGTGTGGATGTATGCATGTGAGGGTGTGTGGGGGCGCATACATTCGTAATTCCGAAGCTTCGTTATTCCGAAGGGTTCACGGTTATTCCGAAGGTTCGTATTTCCGAAGCTTCGTAATTTCGAAGGTTCGTTAGTCCGAAAACGAAGTGAGGTTCGTAATTCCGAAGGTTTGTTAATCCGAATACGAAATGAGGTTCGTAATTCCGAAGGTTCGTTAGTCCGAATACGAAATGATTAACGAACCTTATTTCGTTTTCGGACTAACGAACCTTCGGAACAACGAACCTTATTTCGTTTCCGGATTAACGAACATCGAGGTATAGGCAATTTGCGTGTTTCGGAATTACGAACCTTTGGAATAAAGAACCTTCGGAATTACGAACCTTCGGAATTACGACCTGTGGGGTGTGTCTATCTATGCATAAAATGAATCACACGAAGCTATGAATGCAATCACAGACAAGTCAATACTATACTGTCATACCGATGATTTTTTTTTCAAAACACTACATGGATTAATACAGTAGGCTAGATAAGATGAATTTATCTTGTCCTCATCAGACGTATTCATTTCATTAAAGATATCAGTAAAAAAAAATCAGTAGCATAGTAATGATAGCAAAAAGCATTAAATATAAATCGTCAGTATTTACCATACAGAAGCTTTTGATTTATGATATTCTGTTATACTTTGATATTGTTACTCTTTTCCAGATCTTGAAATTTCATTTCCTTTATTCAGTTTCTACTAAAAACGTGTGCAATATAATGTCTGGTTTCGTGCATCTTGATATAAGCTCTAAAACGTAAAATAAATTTCTACTTACAAAAATGACATGGTAAAAAATATCATACAAACAGGTATGGATTGATCAAATTGACGATCAAATTTCTTTAAAAGGATATAATTAATTTATCTTTTAATGAACTGATTATACGTGTAAACTCGACATTGTATTGTAGAGCTAGTGTGTGAACTGGTTTCTTAAATAGTTAAATGTTATTATTTATACATTTGTACATCACTATTCTTGATCATATTTGTATGAAGAGCAAATTCATATTCAGGAGATTCGTATATCATTATTCGTTATTTGTGTGAAGATCAAAATCACATTCAGGAGATTCGTATATCATTATTCTTTATCATAAATATTTGTATGAAGATCAAAATCACATTCAGAAGACCCATATTTCATTATTATTTATCATATTTGTACAAAGATAAAAAACAACATTGTTGAAATTTGTACATCATTATCATAGTCTGATGATAAAGGACATGATTGATTTATCTTTTAATGAACCGATTCTACGTGTTAACTCGACATCGTATTGTAAAGATATAGTGTCAACTCGGTTATTGCAGAGTTAAATGTTATTATTTACACATTTGTACGTCATTGTTCTTGATCATATTCGTGTAAAGATCCAAATCACATTCAGGAGATCTGTATATATCATTATTCTTCATCATATTTGTGCAGAGATAAACGATTCAATTCATAATGGTCATATCTTTCTGCTCAATGGGAAAAACAATTAATGACATTTTTTCTTCCATCTGGATATTTGTGTTTTATTGCATGACTCTTAATGAAAGACAATTTCTGCGAAAATGATTTTACCTGTTGTTATATATAAGAAGAATTGTAAGAGCAAATACATTCAATTTAGTGATCTTCTAAAGAACATTCCAGAATGTCTTTCTAAAAGCTTTTGTTATACAGGCCTCTGCCTATTTAAAGGCCAAGGATTTTTGAATAGATTGCTTTACAATAGACTTGTATTGGAAGTGGAAATGAATAATAGGCTTGGCTATTTTGTTGACATGTTAATTTCATTGAGGTCATTCAAGAGTATTCTGGACTTTGACTGCTCCTGAAATGAGAATATTTTTTTAAAGACAATGCTAGAACCTTCCATAATAGTGAATACTAGAAGTCTCTAGAATAAAGAATAATTTGTATATAAACTGGCAGTTTCTTTAAAGACATCATCATATCAGATCACTTCATCATACAGATCCACGGGGGCCACTTACATTGACGAGTGGATACCATGCGCGACCAAAAAAACACGTAAAAGGGATGTCCTTTTCACGATAGGGCACGTTACGTAAGTAACGTGATAAGGGTGTCAAAAACACAAAACTAATGAAAAAAGGGTATCTATTTCGCTAGGAAAATTACGTGTTTAGGGTCGAATTTGCGGGAATGATAAAACAAAATTAAAATGTTTTATAAAGGATGTCCATTTTGCCCCAACACTTCGTGTTTAGAGTCCGATTTGCGCGAGGTGTAGAAGGTGGGGTCGTACTAAACCAAATAAGGTAAAGCCGACGACCGAAGGACCCGTAACAATAAAACATTCCTGTGGCTTGTTTAGGAGTTCATTTCAGGGAATATTTGCCAAGAGTATCGTTTTGTTTCCAATACTTGTTAAACGCCAATACTTGTTAAGGGGTGCATTTTCAGAATATGGAAATTACGTGCCTTTAGGGTGCTTTTCGAGACCCCATGGTCGCGCATGGTATCCACTCGTGAATGGAAGTGCCCCCCCCCCCCCCCCGGGTACAGATCACATCATCATATCAGATCAGAGCTAAGAGTTTCACGCCAGACTTTATGTCAGAGCAGACTTAATTTCCACCTTGAATATTTATCTTCTTTGGAATTATTTGCACACCATCAATGAACTGTTTGCAGTTATTTTGAGAGAATTCTCAGATCTTATCGAGATCATCAACCTGTTTTAATGAACGCTTTTCAACCCTTGGATTGCTGAATTTGACTGTTAATCATCATCAACATTTCAACTCGTTACAGTGACTCTTTTTATTCATCATGCTTCAACATCAGTTTCATCATCGCCATCATTGTGAACTTTCATTTATCCAACCAACTTTCAGTAATCCATGGGTTGAAAAGTGTTCATTGAACAGGTTGATGATCTCGATGAGAACTGATAATTCCTCTCTCAAAATAACTGCAAACAGGGGGGCGTTTCATCAACATTTTTGTCCGACAAGTTGTCAGATCTGACAACTTTTCTGGATTTTGATTGGCTGAGAAGCACTGTTACTATGGGACTTGTCGGATAAAATGTCTGACAAGTCCTTTAATGAAACGCTCCCCAGTTCATTGATGGCGTGCAAATAATTCCACAGAAGATAAATATTCCAGGTGGAAATGAACTATGCTCTGACATAAAGTCTGGCGTGAAACTCTGAGTTCTGATCTGATATGATAAAGTGATCTGATATGATGTCCTTATATACAAATTATTCACTATTCTAGAGGTTTCTAGTATTCACTATTATTGAAGGTTCTAGTATTGTCTTTAAAAAACTACCAATACAAGTCTATTATAAAGCAATCTCTATTGTTTAGCAGTCTGTATTGTCTCTCTTGGGACATTCAAGGGATAACAAAGATTATTCAAAAATTGCTCATTTCCAACAAAGCTGTAATGGAACATTCTTGATCATTCTATAATATCCTTAAAGAGAAGATCACTAAATAAATGAATGTAATTGCTCTTACAATTCTTCTTATATATAACAAAGTTAACAAAGATTTCGTTTACCTTAGGGAAGTTGTCCTCCTAGAAGAATTAAAAAAAGTCTTCCTTTTGGCATTAAATCTCGGTTACACTTCGTAATTCCGAAGGTTCGTAATTCCGAAACACGCAAATTGACTATACCTCGATGTTCGTTAATCCGAAAACGTAAAAGGGTTCGTTAATCCAAACATTTGTGGCGTTATTCCGAAGGTTCGTTATTCCAAACGTTCGATAATCCGAAAACGAAATAAGGTTCGATGTTCTGAAGGTTTTTTAATCCGAAAACGAAATAAGGTTCGTTGTTCCGAAGGTTCGTTAGTCCGAAAACGAAATAAGGTTAGTTAATCATTTATTTTTCGTACTAACGAACCTTCGGAATAACGAACCTCATTTCTTTTTCGGATTAACGAACCTTCGGAATTACGAACCTCATTTCGTTTTCGGACTAACGAACCTTCGGAATAACAAGCTTCGGAATAGCGAAGCTTCGGAATTACGAATGTATGCGTTAAATCTCACTTAGATGACCATAGAGTTACTGAAGTCAGTAAAGCAGCCATAGTAGCTGATGAATTTGAGGTCACACATAAAGGTAGTGGAGATAGGAAGAAAGGTAAAGGGTCATTTGAATCCCACAATAAACCTAGTGAGGGAAAATATGCAAGCAAGGACAAAGATACTAACAAGAATCAGGCTAGTGGGGGCACAGAATCAACCAAAAGGTCTGAGAATCGTAGTTCCAAAATTTGTACTCATTGTCATAAACCGGGACCTTTGAAAGAATCATGTTGGAAAATGGTTGGAATGCCAACCAAAGTTAAGAAAGACATGGGTTTTATCAAGCAAACAAGTGTTCGCTCGATGGAGTTTGTCCCATCAAAGCCCAATCGAGATGTTGAGAGTGTTTCTCTGTTATTTGCTGATAAAGTCAAGCAGGTTGATGAAACCTTTGGAAGTTTTTTGTATGATGGTGAAGTATCCCCTTGTTCGACTGGAGCTACTGGTAGGTCAGTGGTGATCCGTAGGGATACAGGGGCAGCACGGTCCCTGATGGTGCCAGGGGATTTGGCTCTTCCTCCGGAGAGTTCAGAGAATGTGAAAGTCTTAATTTAAGGTATTGGCCCAAATTTCATGTCGGTTCATTTGCATAAGGTCGACTTAAAGTGTGACCTAGTTAGTGGTCCTGTGACTGTTGGTGTCGTTCCAGAATTACTCATGGAAGATGTTGATTTCTTGTTAGGTAACGACTTGGCTGGAGATAAAGTTGTTGCATCTCCAGTGGTTTCAGAGAAGCCGGTTGAGGTAGCTGAAACTGAATTGATGCAGGAAGATTTTCCAGGGATTTTCCCGGATTGTGTTCTTACTAAGTCTCAGACTCGTAGAGCTGAAAAGGATGGTGCGGAATCTGCTGATGTAGAGGAGAGTACTGATGTCTGGTTAGCTGAAACATTTTTCAAGGATTTGAATGGGGATATTGATAACAATGATAGTTTATTTAGTAAATCCTCCCTGTTACAGGCACAACAGGCAGACCAAGAATTAAAAAGCTTGTCACATAAAGCATGTTAAGAGGCTGAGGCTGATAAGGTTCCTGAATGCTTTTATGTCAAAGATGACATTTTGATGAGGAAGTGGAGACCTCCCCAGAAACCAGCTGATGAAGATTGGTGTATTATTCACCAGGTAGTAGTTCCTCCCTCTTACCGCACAGATATTCTGAAAATGGCTCATCAGGTCATGTCGATATTCGGAAGACAGAAGATAGGTCATGTCCGTATTCGGAAGACAAAAGATAGAATTATGAGGCATTTCTATTGGCCTAAGATGCACAAAGATGTTGTGCATTTCTGTAAGACATGTTATACAAGTCAGATTATTGGTAAGGCACAGCCTTCTAACGAGCCTGCTCCATTGATACCCATTCCTGCATTTGATGAACCTTTTACTAGGGTTCTTGTTGATTGTGTTGGGTCACAGTCTTCTCCTGACGATTATGGACTTGTCTACACGTTTTCCAGAGGCGATACCTTTGAGGAGTATCACTGCAAAGACAGTGGTACAGGTGTTAGTGCAGGTTTTCACACAGTATGGTCTGCCTAAGGACATTCAGTCTGATCAAGGGTCATATTTCATGTCAGGAATATTTCAGCAAGTTATGAAGGAGTTGGGAATAAAGCAGATCAAATCCTCTGCTTATCACCCACAGTCCCAAGGAGCGTTAGAACGCTATCATCAGACTTTGAAGACCATGATTATGGCTTATTGTGAAGACTATCCCGATGACTGGGATAAAGGGATCTCATTCCTACTGTTTGCAACTAGGGATTCCCCGAATGAGTCCACATGTTTTAGTCCATTTGAACTGGTCTATGGTCATGAGGTTAGGGGTCCCCTAAAGCTTATCAAAGAGAGGTTTATGGTTCAGGATAAGGATGTAAACCTTCTAGACTATGTGTCAAAGTTTAGAGAAAGGCTCTCAAAAGCTTGTGATGTGGCTAAGGAACACTTGAAAGTGTCGCAGGGAAAAATGAAAGCTCAAGCTGACAAAAATGCAAAAGAACGAAGTTTCACGCCTGGAGACAAAGTGTAAGTGTTGTTGCCTTTGCAAGGTGAGCCCTTGAAAGCTAGGTTTAGTGGTCCCTACATAGTCAAAAAGAAATTGAACGATGTCGACTATGTGATCAGTACCCCTGATCGAAGAAAGTCTCAAAGAGTTTGTCATGTAAACATGTTGAAATAATACTTTGAGCGAGAGGCTAGTCAGCCAATAGGTACAACACAGGTCAAAGAAGACAAGAAACATGTAAGTGTACATGAAGAAGATGAAGATGAAGAAGATCAAGGAGAATCGTATCAAACGAGTTTGGACACAGGATGGTCGTGTTCTTGTCCTGTCAACTGACGGGAAGGTTATCCCCATCAGGGATCTTCATCATGCTGACTCACTCTAGGGTTTAGGTAAATCTCTTAAGTATAAACTATTTTCTTCATACCACACTTTCCATGTCTGCTCGTGTAAACATCAAATATCCTTGCTTGATATGCAATGCTTCAGTGAAGAAGAACCAGAATGCTGCTCTGTGCATACGATGTAAGAATTGGTGTCATGTAAAATGTGGAATTTCCATTGCTGATTTTGAGAGTGATGTTGATGTGACCTGCAACAAATGTACACTTAAAGACTTACCTTTTCATGACACAAGTGATTCTCAGATTCATTCTATTTATACTGAAATTCCACTTGTTCCTAAGTATAGTAACTCGGTTGAAGGTCACTGTAATATAGCTAAAGGAATTCTAAACAAGGGACTTACGATTTCACATTTAAATGTTCGAAGTTTGAGGAATAAAGTAGATCAGATATCACATTATTTATCTTTAAACTCCATTGATTTATTTTCTATGTCAGAAACTTGGTTGGATGTAAATGTAAGTTTGAATTTATCAATACAGGGTTACTCCTTGGAAAGAAAAGATAGGAACGATCAAGGTGG
The DNA here is from genome assembly GCF_037042905.1 of Lytechinus pictus. Lineage (NCBI taxonomy): Eukaryota > Metazoa > Echinodermata > Echinoidea > Temnopleuroida > Toxopneustidae > Lytechinus > Lytechinus pictus. The sequence continues at coordinate 25,710,570 of NC_087253.1, read as the reverse complement.
TGGTGTCGGGTGCTACATAAAATCATCTTCATCCTATGTTCGAAGAAAAGATCTTGAGTGTGATAATCTTGAGGTAATGTGGATTGAGATTAACCTATCTAATTCTAGACCCTTGCTTGTGGGCATTGTTATCGTTCACCAAGTTCAAATGTTGATTTCTTTAATAATTTTGAGAACAATGTTGAAAAAGTGTACAGTATATCACATTTGATACTAACTGGGGACTTCAACTGCCCGGGGGGGGGGCAAAAAAGTGGTAGGGGTGTGCTGCGGGCGAGACAAAAAACGGGGGCCTTGGAGCGGGCTTATTGTAAAAAGGAGGGTCCTCGGAACGGGGTTTGGAACTAGTCCTTGGAACGGGTCGCCTGTGTGTGAATCCCAATAGAACGAGCATACGTCCATGCAGCTAGCACGGCGCACGGGCGCCGGCTGCGCCAGTGCAGAGGCGATGGTCGGACAGCGCTCTCCGGCCACTTTTTACCAAAATTGCGGCTCATCGTAGCAGATCAATGCGACCGGAACGGCGTAACGGAAAATATGCGAAGCTGTGGAGCGGGTATCTTTCTTCTTTTTTTTTCTCGATAAGAAAAAAATGCTTATGCCTTCGAGCGGCTTTCTTTGTTCTTTTTCTCAATAGGACAAATATGCTATGCCTTGGAACGGAAATTTGAGTGTAAAAATGGGGGTCCCCTCCGCGGCACATACCCACTATGCATTATACACTGAGTGCCCCCCCCCCCCGGGTTCAACTGTAATGTACTGACTGAAAATCCCTTGCATACCAAGCTACGATCTCTTTTTTCTCTCTTCAAACTTGAACAACTTATGCAATGTCCAACCCGGGTAACCCCTTACAGTAGTAGTTGTATTGATCTGATTTTTGTACCAAAGACAGAAACTGAGTTAAAATGTGGAAAAGTAGCAATAGGTCTGAGTGGAAAAGGCTTTACATAAACAACTGTACACATATCTTGTATCAAATAATACACTCAGTAGTTCCCAATCTGGGTTCCGACCTCTATTCTCAACAACCACTGCATTGATAGATGTTAATGATTATTTACATGTTAATATTGATTATGGGTACATTGTTGGAGCCCTGTTCTTGGATTTCAAACGGGCATTCGATCTTGTTGACCATAGCATTTTGCTTGATAAATTGTATGACTATGGTATCCAGGATTCTGAATTGACATGGTTTAAAAAATTATTTATTGGGTCGCTCCCAGAGTGTATGTGTTAATGGTAAATTGTCAACGATTTGTGATATTGAGGTAGGCATACCACAGGGAACAATTTTGGGGCCCCTACTCTTTGTAATTTTCATTAATGATATATTCAATTTAAATTTCGAGGAAAATACAAAAATATATCTTTATGCTGATGATACAGCACTCTTTTGTAAAGGTAAAAACATCCCTTCAATCCAGGCTCGTCTACATTCCGAATTTGATAAGTTAATGTTATGGGTTGAGGGGAATGATTTAAAGTTAAATACCAGTAAGAGTAAAGTTATGTTGTTTGGTACACGTAGGAAAATTATCTCAAAACAAATTATGATCAAATATAATTCTCAAGTTATTGAGCAGGTTAATAACTTTAAGTACCTTGGAATTATCTTTGATGATTTACTCAAATTTAATGAACATATTGATAAAACTTGTAAGAAAACCTCAAGGACCATTGGATTTATACGTCAAATTAAACAATACTTGCCTGACAAAGTCCTCACTATGCTTTACAATGGGCTCTTTCTCCCACATATTGACTACGGTTTGGTAATATGGGGCAAATCTTTGTAAATCAGTTCTATAACTGAAAGGGCTACTCTGCGTAAATAAAACTGAAATAAATGAAATAAATAAATAAATAAGAAGAATGCTATGGAAAGACAGATAATGAATTGTCTTATACAGATGTATCTAAGAACGAACCATTTGGTGTAAAGTTGTCTAACTCAGAGATGTTAGGAAATATAGATGAGGAATTAAAACACCTGCCTGAAGATCAGAGAAATGATATATCTGGCCTGTTAACATGTTAAGAGAATATGAACATGTGTGTATAAAGACAAACCAGGTCGTACACCTTTAACTGTACATGATGTAGACGTAGGTGATGCAAGACCTATCAAACAGAATCCTTATAGGCTCAATCCAAGCAAGTTGGAAATGGTGAATAAGGAAATACAGTTTATGTTAGATAATGACATACAGTAATCGAACCGAGTCAGAGTAGTTGGAGTTCTCCTATTGTAATGGTTCCAAAGCCAGACGGCTCTCAGAGATTTTGCATTGATTACCGAAAGGTAAATGCAGTTACTAAGACTGACTCGTATCCAATTCATAGGTTAGAAGATTGTATTGATAGAGTTGGAAATTCTGCCTATATCACAAAGATAGACTTGCTAAAAGGATATTGGCAAGTGCCACTGACTGACCGAGCCAAAGATATATTTGTCACACATCAAGGCTTATTTCAATGCAAAGTCATGCCTTTTGGAATGAAAAATGCACCAGCAACCTTCCAAAGATTAACAAATCAAGTGCTGGGCTTGACAATTGTGTCGTATATATAGACGACATCCTAGTGTACAGTAATACATGGAATGATCATCTGGATCATTTGAGAGCACTGTTTGACAGGCTGGACAAAGCCAACCTAGTAATGAATCTGATGAAGAGTGAATTTGCCAAGGCAAAGGTCACATATCTTGGTCATGTTAGACTTCCCAATCCCCACAACTAAGAAAGAATTGATCAGATTCTTAGGTATGAGTGGCTTCTACAGGAAATTTGTTCCAAATTACAGTACAGTGGTTAGCCCTCTAACAAAACTGCTGAAGGCAAAAGTGAAGTATGTTTGGTCTGACAAATGTCAAAGACCATTTGATAAATTAAAGGCCATTTTGGTGAATAAGGCATCGAAAAACCAGTGTGCTACTTCTCTAAGAAACTCAATCGGTTTCAGAAGAAGTACTTAACTATTGAAAAAGAGGCACTGAGTCTCAGACTAGCCCTTCAGCAGTTTGAGGTGTATCTAACCAATGGAAAGATTACAGTCTATACAGACCACAATCCTCTTGTGTTTTTGGAGAAATTCAAAACAAAGAACCAAAGACTGTACAGATGGAGCCTAATGCTCCAACCATTCCCTTTGAAAATTGTACACATAAAGGGAAAGAATAGTGTAATTTCTGATGCTCTTTCAAGAGTATAAAAAGTGAAATTATTTATTTTGTTTTTGACCAGGTATGTCATTTGAAGAAAACGTCTTTGATGTTCATTTATTTAAACATGTTTGTCAGTATATATCTTTGTACACATTAATGTAAATGATTTATCAAGATGACTTTGGAAAGTTAAAGGGGAAAAAGTAATCTTAAAGAAACCTTTACTACGGTAAAGCTTTCTTTTCCCCGGTGGGTGAGGTGTTATATATAAGAAGAATTGTAAAAGCAATTACATTCATTTATTTAGTGATCTTCTAAAGAACATTTCAGAATGTCTTTCTAAAAGCTTTTGTTATACAGGCCTCTGCCTATTTAAAGGCCAAGGATTTTTTAATAGATTGCTTTACAATAGACTTGTATTGGAAGTGGAAATGAACAATAGGCTTAGCTATTTTGTTGACATGTCAATTTCATTGAGGTCATTCAAGAGTCTTCTGGAATTTGACTGCTCCTGAAAGGAGAATATTTTTCTAAAGACAATATTAGAACATTTCATAATAGTGAATACTAGAAGTCTCTAGAATAGTGAATAATTTGTATATAAACTGGCAGTTTCTTCAAAGACATCATCATATCAGATCAGAGCTAAGAGTTTCACGCCAGACTTATGTCAGAGCAGACTTAATTTCCACCTGGAATATTTATCTTCTGTGGAATTATTTGCACACCATCAATGAACTGTTTGCAGTTATTTTGAGAGAGGAATTCTCAGTTCTTATCGAGATCATCAACCTGTTTTAATGAACGCTTTTCAACCCTTTTATTTTATTGTTATTTGTTGCAGTATCGTAACACTGTAGACAATACAACAAATAAATGATAGTTTCATTTTTTATTTTTTATTTTTTATTTTTGTTATCACACTAAAAGCAAGTCATATCTGACTTGATCTTCTATCGAATTGAATCCTCTTTAAAAGGCAAAATCCGATGAAGTTATTTGAAATTATACTCTATAATATAATAATTTTCCATACAGATTAATTGAGTTATATATTATTGTGCAGATGCCAATGTATCTTGTTAAAAATGTAATACCGTTTGCTCAGAAATCATTTTCAAAACTCGAAAATTAGAATAAAATAATGACCCAAATTAACATCCATTTACTATGCTTTTTCCTATACATTTTTTTCGTGCCATTGTCTGAAATGCACATTCGACTTATTCCATATAATTGCATTTAACAAATTGACCTACTTCGAAAAATATCGAAGAGTGTAGATCCGTCTATTTCCGTATCAGATGAAGATAATATATATATTCACACATTATAATCATGTCTAGATTCACAGCATAGAATCACGATGTATTACAAATACAAGTATACGTACATAAACAGTATACACACTCTTTAATAAAGCAATAGTAAAATTCTAAGTGCCACCATAGTCATTACTAGTCAAATATATGAACAGAGAATCATTTGATTTCTCATGATATATCTAATAGCATTGTGTCTAAAATACAAGAACTAAAAATTCCCTCACATAGGATACACATGATAAAGATGATGCTTGATATTAAGTGGAAAGCTGAAAATAAAAATTGAGATTCATTGACTATATGCTGTTTTATGCATTTTTCGTGCAATTTTCATAAATGAAATAAGTTTTTTTTAAGTGTTTCACACTCCGAAAAATATCGAAGAGTGATGATCAGACCATCTCAATGAAAAAAATATTTACATATTTACAAGTTATAATAATGTCTAGATTCACAGCATAGAATAACGATATATTCTAATTTATGCATAAAATCATAAACAGTATAGCATACACTCATTAATATCAATGGTAAATATCACATTGCCACGATAGTCATTGCTAGACAAATATTATATATACATGCATATGACATGTATGAAGAGAGAAACATTTGGTTTCCCATAAAATATGTGTTTCAAGTTGTGGTTGGGTTGGGTTGTTAAGTGGTTTTACTTTACTCGAACATCAGAGAGTAGTTAGAGATTTCTTACAGGAGGAAAGGGGTACTTTATTACTTAGCAAGAGTGCGCCCTCTAACTGAATAAACATTATAGGTTATCAGTTGAACAAATCACATAAACAGGATACTGTTACAATATGTATATTTAACATTATGTCTTATATTTAAGCACGAGAAATTCCCTCACATAGGATACACATGATAAAGATGATGCTTGATATTAAGTGGAAAGCTGAAAATAAAAATTGAGATTCATTGACTATAAGTTGTTTTATGCATTTTCGTGCAATTTTCATAAATGAAATAATTTTTTTTAGTGTTTCACACTCCGAAAAATATCGAAGAGTGATGATCAGACCATCTCAATGAAAATAATATTTATATATTCACACGTTATAATAATGTCTACATTCACAGCATAGAATCACGATATCTTCCAATTTATGAAAACATACAAGTATAGTCTAGAATTTCCCCCACACAGAGGATAAACATGATAAATATGATGGTTGGTACATGCAAAATTGAAAACAAAAAGTTGTAAGCAGCGAAATGCTTTTTATGGGTGAGAAACGAGAAAGAAATGATCCAACAATTGTTTCATGTATTTCTATATTATAGCAGCTTACTTTAGCAGAAAATGGCAACTCAGTGGGTCTCACACCCCCCCCATATTCTGCGATAATAATTATGATATCATGTCATCAATTATTTTAAGCGGAATATATAGAGACTATCCCGAGGGCAGACAGCGATCTCTCCTGATCGGTACTGCTGGAGGTAATAGTAATACCAACATACCCAATGCTTCTCAATCTTGTAATCATTAACAAGGTTTCGAATGTGCCTTAGTTCATTTGTATACTCGTCAATGCTCACCAGACCTTCACCAGGCTTCACCGCGGCTATCAGGATTGTATTCCATTGAGATACAGCAGCGTAAAGGAAACTACCCGGTTTCTTTAATTTATGTTGTACAGCACCCTGTTTGTCTATTAATCTGATAGTATCAACTGATGAAGTGATAAGAGAACCATGGTAACTAGTGATTTGCCGAAGTTCATACCCGTTGCATGGTATCTCCCTGACTGCTTGCCCACCTGATGCTTGAAATACCTGGATCTTGCAGGCTTTCCTGTAGCTCACATAGATCAGATCATCACCATCAACAGTGAGATCAGAATACCAACCTTTATCTCGACTCAGAGTCTTAAACATTACATTCAATTGTGTGTACTCCGGTGTGTACAGTGTGATGATGTTTGAAGTATCAATCACAACACATCGACCATCAGAGAGGAACCCTACCCCATCAATCTTAACATCCTTAAGAACTGTCTGCTGAAGCTGACCATCAGGAGAGAAGATGACGATGCCACCTGTACTACATCCTACTGCCATCCTACCGTCTGGTGTACTAACCATGACATTCATGCTACTCATAGCTGGCAAAGAAACGTTCTTTACATTAACAATCTTATTAGTGTACAAAGAAACGTCCTTTTCATCAAAGGTTTTATTAGTGGTTAAGGCGACGTTTCTTTCAACTACATTCACAATCTTTCCAAGGCCTAGCTCATCAACTCCAGCATTTCTCTCGAAATTGACACTTTTCCCCTTTATGCCCGATTTCTTCGGCTGCTCGTAGTCAGGATCCTTTTGATCAAAGACCTCTCGTAACTCTTCACACAGAGTGTCGTGTGCAGCCAAAGTATCCATATCTAATGGAATCTTTATTTTGTTAGTTACCATTTCAGCCATGGTCGTCAACTGATTGATGTACTTCTTAGTCGTGGTCTTCATGCTTTCCAGTTCTTTCTCTGCTCCTTCAGTCGTTTCCTTGACTTCTCTTAGCAGACTTTCTCTTTTCTCTGTCAAGTGCCGGACCGCATCATCATATGCTTTGTTGATGTCACTTGTACACTGTTTCTTGGCATTGTCAACACTCTTGGTCTGTTCATCTATGAAATCAATGTACTTCTGAAAGCATGATTGTTTCTTGTCCACCTTTGATTTAAGTTCTTCGATACCCTTCATGTGTTTGTCCTCGTAAGCTGCTCCCTCGATGACCTTGTGTCCTTCCCCCGTATGTTCCATAACAACACACCTGAAGCATGTGAATCTCCTGCAGCTGGAACAGAAGCAACCCTCATCTTCTTTCAGGTGTTTCCTGCATTTTCGGTATTTACGGACTGAAACCTTTCCTGACGAGATCTCACTCATGGCAATGACGTCATGATCGATAAAGCCTTCCCATTGAGAGTGCGTATTAAGACAAGAGGTGCAGAGATAATTGCCACAGTCTTGGCAGTAGACAACAGAATGGGGCTTGTCATTTGATTTACAATTTGTGCAAATTTGAGGATGGCCCTCCATATCCTCTATCAGACTCTTCAAAGCAAGATTTACCTGTAGTTTGCCGACATCTTTGTTTGGGACCTGGGTCACAGCTCTGCAGACAGGGCATCGGATCTGACAGTTACCGTGACACTCTAAGAGGTTGTCCAGGCAAGTCTTGCAGAAAGTGTGAGAACAAGACAGGATCTTGGGATCGGTGAATGTAGAAAGACATACTGGACACTCTGTACTCTGGGAGATGACAGTCTTTAATGCTTCAGCCATAGCTGGGTTTATAGAAGACTGAAAAATAATTATTACAAAAACAAAATGCAGAATAATAAACACGTAAGGACCATAGAATCTGCCATTTGACTTAAATCACTGAGTAATAAGAGAAACACCTGGGGTTTTAGAATAGGGAAAGGAAGGGGAGGAGGAAGGGGAGATTGGGAATGATAAAATGAGGGGGGAGAGGAGAAAGGGGAATGGGAAGAGGAGCTTGGTACGATGAGAATAAATTGGGATGGTGAAAGGAAAGGAGTGAAAAGAAAAGAAGAGTATTAGGGATTATATTGCTTTAAAAAGAGTATTATTTTTATAAGTTTATTTCAAATAGTCTTATGCCATTTCGTCCAATTACCAAACTCCTTTACAATCATTTGGTCTAACATAAGCTAATCCCCTATCCACATGGTCTAATTGCAATTTATTTCACTCACCAGTTTATATAATAACCAGTTGGGCTAATAGCAATTAAATCCAAAATTGGACAAAATAAATAAAAATGAAATGGATATTTATTTAGACCAACTGGTTATGAGACGAAATGGTAATAGACGAACTGGTGATTAGACGAAGTGATGATTGGACCAAATGGTTTTTAGACGAAATGTTTTTTTTTTCTTACGTTTTTATTGGGTTTTCATAATTTTGTATAACAAATCACATATAATTAATACGAGTAGTTTAAAATATAACAGAATAACCAAATAAGAATAGAAAAACAGGGAGCATACACATTATTAGTTTACATTAGAAGAAGTACAGCTTATCAACAGATAATACTTGATAAACATGTAGTAAAAGCAGTCACCTTGTCTCTTCTAACTATTCCTCATCCCCTATAGTATAGTAAAGTCAAGAATGTAATAACAGAGGAATAAAATCATTCGATTCACCTATTATTAAAGATTAACAAATTCCATCCTAAAAAGGCATATTAAGTTTTCTTCAGTTACAAAAATTGATGTTGATGGACCGAATGGCATTAGACTAAATTAAGGTAGACCATGTGGTGAGTGGAAGAATTGGCATTAGACGAATAGGCAATTTACCTTTTGATTTTCCACATTACTTCCGGGTTGGAAAATAAGTCTGATCACCCCTAAACAACGATCTTTATATATAAAAATTGTTTCGATCCTGTCTGTTCAAAGATGGTGATGTTACAATTTCTCACTGGTAACAATTGCGTTATTATTAAAGAAAATAGGCAATCCAATAATATTACAGATACAATCATTAAACAAGCCATATCAATCAGAGTGTGATTTCAAATTCGACACGTTTCTGATTCATATGGCATTTGAATGTGTGAAATATATACAGAATAACTTGGAAAATACATGAATTATTCAATATACTTACATCAAACAGCTTGTGTCCATTATAAACGATATGTTTCTCAGTTTGATCAAAGCAATACTATTATACGGGGTCTAATAGCAGCAGTATTAGATATTTAGGCTACATCAATTCACAATGGTGGTGCGTACTGAATCGTGTGCAAATTTACAGTTGTTTACGAATTCTAGTTCAATATCAAACTATTTTTAGTGATTGGGAATTCCCAGTAACCTTTGACATGTGCATTCATGTACTTCAATTCAGCGTAACGGTTGATTCACGGGTTTTCTTTTTACCTGATTGAAAATAATCGAAATGTTTGTAGTTTATTATTGACTTGTTTAGAGTGAAAAATGACAAGAACGGAAAAAAAGATAGATAAAGAAGAAAATAAAGAAATAAAGAAAGAAATGGTAGGAAGGAAAGTAGGAAATAATGAAATAAATCGTAGGAAGGAAAAGGGGGCTCGGTGTAAAAATGGCAGAGATAAAAACGGCAGAGGTATCCAGTCTTAAACCCCCATGTCGAAAAATCCAAAAGCCCCTCCATGTACATTAGATTAAATAAGAAACGTTCTGAGAAGAAAAAAAATATATAATGTTGGACTAATTGAAAGGGTATTTTAAATCATACATGTTCTTAAGATCTTCTGCAACAAATTAATAACACTTGAGTTGGTATTTTCTTATTTTTTCCTGGACTTACACTCTTATGTCACATCGCTCTTCTAATATTCAAATTTTGTACTTAATTTGTACTTAATTCATTAAAGGGGAAATTCACTTTGACATAAAGTTTATTGTAGAAATAACAGAAAATGATTAAAATGATACTGATAAGGCTTTTAGGGAATCCAAATCTGGGGATTCTGAATACATTTCATTTTTATCATAAAAGTCAATGCCAGAGCTAATATTTTTATTATTATTTTGGCCTATAGGACCTGGGCATTCTAGGCCTAAGGACATTTTTTGATGATGAGGATGACTATCTTCCTAGTCCTAAGCGCGATATGAATCTTGTCGATATTCCTTTTTGAAAAAAGGACAATTTAGTTATAAGGAATTCCTGAAAATTGTATTCTCATATTCATTAATGTAATAAGCCTAATGATTGAGTAATTGAGTTGATATTTCAACAATTCATGAGAGCGCAAATCGCGAGACGAAATTTTTTTATGAACTGTCATAAAAGGGGGATTTTAAGTAGTTTGTCATTATCTCATGGAAACACAGACAATATGTAGGTCTACTTGGCAAATCACATAATGCGAGCGCAAAGCACAAAAAGCTTCAAATGATATTCACACCACAAAACGGACATATTTTACAGAGCACTTAAAACAATCAATTTGTAAATCAAACAAAATCATGGAAGTTCGATGTCCGAGCTGAAATATGTTTTGTATGTTGACTTCAAAACTTGATCAGCCTACTGAGCAAGATATGTATCTAGTCGAACAAGCTATGCGAGCGCAAAGCGCGACAGGAAATTTAATAAAGTGACATGAAATAGTTTTTTAAAATCATTTTTCCAAGTCTTTCCCTGACCTTATTATTCCCTCGTCTCTCTCTTTTTTTCCTTTTCCATTTTCGTTTTTTCCCCTTCTCTTTCTTTTGCTCTTTCTTCCCCCTTTTTCATTTTTTGGGGGGTCCGCCAATAGCGGGGGGGGGGGGGCACCCCCTGGATCCGCCTACGCCATATACTTATCATACTTATATCTATTCGGCAGAGGCGTCGATCCTGGGGGGGCAGGGGGGGATCGCCCCGCCAATGAAAATATTGGGGGGGGACAAACATATCATTTTGCCCCCCCCCCCAATAATTCCGGATATACCCAAAAAAAAACAAGATTGTAATGTTCAGCAAGCGAGATTGAGATACACAACTCGTTCTTTATTTAAAATCGTGCTCAAAATGTCTGCTTTTCAGATTGGAATATACATTTTTTTAGCTCGCGCTTCGCGCTCGCATCATTTCTGTAGCAAAAACCCATACTTTTCATGATTGAATAGGTGAATGTAAATGCCCCATTTTCAGTTTTAAGCATCAAAAGAACTCCTGCTTCGATTTGCAATCATCTTTTCTTGGATATATATCTTGTTCTTTATCAAAAACTTCCATTAAACTGTCAATTTTTTTCAGATCGAAATATCAAAATTTTCAGCTCGCGCTTCGCGCTCGCATCTATTCTTCTTTTAGATACCAATCTTAATCATTAGTACCAAAAATGCTTAGAATATCAAGCTTTCAGGTCAGAATATAAAGAAATTTCAGCTCACTCTCGGCACTCGTACTATCTGTGTAGTGAGATATGTATCCTCATGAGTTACAAACAGCCCTAAACAGGCACGCTTTTCCTGTCAGTATGCTATTTATAAAAAAAAATCAGCTCGCGCTTCGCGCTCGCATTAATTTGTTGGTGAGATACGTATCTGTGTCTCATGAGTCATATATATATATTATATATATATATATATATAATATATATATATATATATATATATATATATATATATATATATATATATATATATATTATATATGTATATATATATATATATATATATGTGTGTGTGTGGGGGGTGTGAATGGGTGTCTTATACGATCGAGCACCTTTGGAACGTTAATGATTTTGCCCCACCCCCCCAATCTGAAAAATGGATCGACGCCCCTGCTATTCGGATCCACAATCATGTTGAAATGTGAAAAGTGTCTTTTATTACAGAACGTTTTGTTATTTTTTCTGTTATAAAAGTATATGCAAGTGGTTCGAAGAAATCCCGGAATTGGATATTTCAGCGTGTAAATGGTAGCGCACATTAGTTTGGTATATATGAGATGAAGTGCGGTTCTACTACGAACTGGCCAAGATAAATCCTTTTATCACTCACTAATTGAAATCATCATATCAACGATAAAGTATAGACCTAAAATGATGAAAATATCCAAATAAGATCTAATCAATTCATAATACTCATTTCGACGATAGGGGTCAATTCAAGGTCAATGATTATGACTAATATTAACCGGAAAGGCTCTTTCTGATCTTTCTGATCGTCCTGATCTTTACCTCATGTTTGCCTCTGTCATTTTTACCTCTGCCATTATTACCTCTGCCATTATTGCCTATGCCATTTTTACCTTTTAACTTGCCATTTTTACCTCTGCCATTATTACCTCTGCCATTTTTACCTCTGCCATTTTTACCTGGCACCAAAAAAGGGAACATAAGAAGAAAGAAAGGAAATATAAAGAACATACAGAAAGGAAGAAAAAAGGAAAGAATGAATGAAAGAAAGGAAGGTAGAAAGAAAAAATAAAATAAAAAGGAAGGAATGAATAAATTGAATAAATAGAGAAAGAAAGAAAGTTAAAGAAAAAAAGAAAGAAAGAAAGAAAGAAAGAAAGAAAGAAAAAGAAAGAAAGTAAGGAAGAAAGAAAGAAAGAAAGAAAGAAAGAAAGAAAGAAAGAAAGAAAAAAAAAAGAAAGAAAGAAAGGAATAATTTTGAGAAGATGGAAAGAAGAAAAGGCAGGAACAATTAGAATATGAAAAAGGAAAAAAACAAAGTAGACATTGATAAAGAAAAGAGGGCCCGAAAAGAAGAAAGAAATCTAGAAGAAAAAAAACGGGAAGAGAAAGGAACAAAAGATCAAAGTAAGAAAAACGTGATTGTAAAAAAAGGGAAAGTGAGAGATAAAATGAGACCAGAGGAAAAAATAGGCAAAATATGGAGGAAGAAATATAAGAGAGAAGAAAAGAAAAGAGAAATGAAAAAGCAGAAATTGATCTTACTTGGCTGGAGGCAAATCCTGATTTGACATCTCGTCTATTCAAGGTGATATTATCAGGGGCGAATCCCGGGAATGATCCCCCGTCGTGCCGGGGGATCTAGCTGGGGGCCCTCCAGAAAATTTTGTGAAAATTAAACCCCTCATCGTATGCGATTTTAGCGTTCTGAGGTCATTCACTCTATGTCCCAAATTATAGATTTCCTTAGTAAAAAAAAGCGTTTTGATGACCTAAAGTTGACGCTAGGGGCCTGATGACATTGTGGCACTAGCCACAAAAAAAAAATGGTCAGTTGTGATTAGTCAGGCCCCCCCCCTGACGAGTCACAACTGACCAATTTTTTTTTGTGCTTGTCAATTTTTTTCCGGTGCGAAATGTCATTTATTTCCCTGTTGAGGGCCTTTTTTATTTATTTTTTATTTTTTTATTTTTTTGCTTGTCAATTTTTTTGTTACGAAATCCTTTTATTTGTGGTTGAAGACCTTTTTTTCTTGTCAAATTTTTTTGGCGGACGATTTTTTTTTTTACATTTTGTATGAAATTTTTGACTGAACTGCACATATTAAATGTGATCATACCCGAACTGTAATTGATTATATCAAATCGTTTTCAGTCTGATTTCGAAACATTATCAAGATATACATTCCCAATATCAAAATAAAGTTATCTGGACTTTTGAGGGAAAACTGTAACTAAATACAACAAAAACAAAACAGAGACAAAACATCCCCATTAATAATAATAATAATGATAATAATAATAACAATAAAAATAATGATAAATGATAATAATAATACTCGAAGATGCTTTCCCCCCACATGGCCCAAAAAGCTCACAAACTCGGTTTAACTAATTCATGCAAAAAAATCAGAATGACCTATTAAATGAAGGCAGTTGCCTAGAACAAAAAGCTTTAAGGGACTTGATAAATGACTCAATTGTTCGTTTAAATCATAAAACCCATTCCAAAGCCTGGGTGGGGTGTAAATTTCAGGATATAAACTTTGTTTTCAGCTTTTTCTTATCCCCCTTATCCCATCCTTAAATTTGTAAGATGAATGTTCAAGAGTTCTTCGAAAGGCAAACAAAAATAACATGATAAAGGGCACTAGATATGTTTGCTTTGAATATTTAAATTTTCACAGAAAATCGCTAGTTGAAAAACGGATCAAATGGCAACTAAATTTGTTTAAGATTAGAATGTTTGATGATGATGATGATAATATGCTACATTAATGTAGTGCTTAATACAATGTATCTAAGTGCTGCATTCTATTATCTAGTTTTTTCCACATCAACGACCCTTTACCAAATATAAAATATGCTTTAACCTCACTGCCTCTCCAATATTCCCATCTGTAAAACATATATATTATAATAGTTAAAGGGGAAGTTCACCCTGAAGAAAAGTTTGGTGTCAAAATACCAGAAAATATAATTGAAGATATTGATGTCAGATTGGAGGAAAATCCTTCAAAGATTAAGAAAGATATTAGAATTTGAAGTTTTTGAATTGTGACGTCATATACAAGCAGCTGCCCCATATGTTATGCAATATAAATTGCATAATATTGTTTTGATGGGTCATAGTGACTTATTTTTCCTTTCCTTTTTTTTAAGGAGAGGTTGTGGAATAACTTGTGTTGATTTACAGAAGGTATAATAAGAACGCATTTTCTTTCATTATTTCAAAAGAAATTTTACTGAATTTTCATTACACGATATATTGGGATGCTGCTCAGAATAAAAATAATTAAAATTCTAATAAAGTTTTTAATCTTTGATGGATTTTCCTCAAACATTCATCGATATCTTTTATTTTCTCTGCTATTTTTTACAATAAACTTCTTATCAGGGTGAACTTTGTCTTTAATCATAGTGAATGATATTCCTTAGCACATAACACATGCATTGGAAAAAATAAAATCAAAATAAAATCGAATCAAATCAGAAATCAAATCTTCAAACAGACACATCGAGATCTTGATTAAACTAATTTTATTAGATTGCAGCATCCCGCAAATTATATAAAATCAAATTATTTCACTTTTTGTGACAAAAACAAATTTATAAACATGAAATCAAGAAAATTTTGCAGAAGGATTTTGCTAGTCTGCATGCACAGACCTTTAGTTTTTGCAATTCACACATTGCATATTAAAGGCAGAGTCTGAAGTAGTGAGACTAGATTCACTAAGTACTGTAGATGCCTCTACACATTTAAAGGACAAGTTCACCCCAACAAAAAGCAGATTTGAATAGAAATAGAAAATTCAAACACGCATAACACTGAAAATTTCATCAAAATCGGATGTAAAATTTTAAAGTTTCGCTTATTTTTCACAAAACAGTGATAACGCACAGCTAGGTGAGTCGACAATTAGAAAATAAGAATATTTCATGAAATAAACTACAAAATAAATAGAGAGTGGATGACACCATAGTCTCCTCATTTGCACACCAGCCAGGATGTGCATATAACTGTTTTGTGAAATTAAGCGAAATTTCTTTTTAAGGTCAAAACTTTCTTATTTTACATGCGATTTTGATGAAATTTTCAGTGTTATGCTTGTTGGATTTTTCTCTTTTTATTCAAATCAACTTTTTGTTGGGGTGGACTTGTCCTTTAAGCTGAAGAAGTTGAAAAGACAAGCATCAAGAACACAAACATTGATACGTTGGGCAGAATCATCACCTGGAGAGGAACAGTAGTGATGAGATGTGTGAGGAAAGCAACTCAGAGACAGATCTTTGTGGAGCTGAAGAAGTTGAAAAGACAAGCATCAAGAACACAAACATTGAGAAGTTGGGCAAGGATCATGACCAGGAGAGGAACAGTAGTGATGAGATGTGTGAGGAAAGCAACTCAGAGACAGATCTTTGTGGAGCTGAAGAAGTTGAAAAGACAAGCATCAAGAACACAGACATTGAGTTTTCCGAGAATGAGGACGAAGACGATCCAGACTATGTGCCAGAGACCACCGATTCAGAGGATGATGTACCACAGACTACCAATTCAAAGGATGATGTACCGCAGACCACCAATTCAGAGGATGATGTACCGCAGACTACCAATTCAGAGGATGATGTACCGCACACCACCAATTCAGAGGATGATGTACCGCAGACCACCAATTCAGAGGATGATGTACCACAGAGTACCAATTCAGAGGATGATGTACCGCAGACCACCAAGAGGATGATGTACCACAGACTACCAATTCAGAGGATGATGTACCGCAGACCACCAATTCAGAGGATGATGTACCGCAGACTACCAATTCAGAGGATGATGTACCGCACACCACCAATTCAGAGGATGATGTTCCGCAGACCACCAATTCAGAGGATGATGTACCGCAGACTACCAATTCAGAGGATGATGTACCGCAGATTACCAATTCAGAGGATGATGTTCCGCAGACCACCAATTCAGAGGATGATGTACCGCAGACCACCAATTCAGAGGATGATGTACCACAGAGTACCAATTCAGAGGATGATGTACCGCAGACCACCAAGAGGATGATGTACCGCAGACTACCAATTCAGAGGATGATGTACCGCAGACCACCAATTCAGAGGATGATGTACCGCAGACCACCAATTCAGAGGATGATGTACCACAGAGTACCAATTCAGAGGATGATGTACCGCAGACCACCAAGAGGATGATGTACCGCAGACTACCAATTCAGAGGATGATGTACCGCAGACCACCAATTCAGAGGATGATGTACCACAGACCACCAATTCAGAGGATGATGTACCGCAGACTACCAATTCAAAGGATGATGTACCACAGACCACCAATTCAGAGGATGATGTACCGCAGACTACCAATTCAGAGGATGATGTACCGCAGACTACCAATTCAGAGGATGATGTACCGCAGACCACCAATTCAGAGGATGATGTACCGCAGACCACCAATTCAGAGGATGATGTACCGCAGACCAACAATTCAGAGGATGATGTACCGCAGACCACCAATTCAGAGGATGATGTACCGCAGACCACCAATTCACAGGATGATGCGCCTGCTGTTTTACCAGGAATGCCAGTTGTGTTCATGACCAAGAGAGGAAAAGAATGGATGTAGGAGAACATGGAGAAAGAAACAGCATACTTATTTGACACAGAGAGTTCAGAGTCCAGCCTTCACTCCAGAAATGGTATAATTGTTTAAAGTTTAAAATTTGTGTCTGTGCTCACAGACTAGACTTCTGCAGCCTCCAACTGAAATGACTAAGTTCATACATGTTTACTGTTTCTTATGAATAATAACAAAATGTCTAGTCAAATCAGTATCCAAACCATGTGATGTATACCTCTAAGTTCAATTTCTTGAAAGGTGACCAGGTTTGTGATGAATTGCAATTATGAAAGAACCGCTGTTATTGGTTCCTGGTCAGTATTATAAACAAAGTGTGCATGCCACCATGATCTTGATTGGTCATTGGTATTTAGCTATTGATTGCAAACCTTTGTGTTACGGAGCCCAGATTTGTCTGTAAAACATATCACTTCGACAGAGTCACCGATATATTCTATTAAATCTCTTGTATTGTTTAATTTTGGAATGTCATCCATTAACTTCCCTTTTTTTCTACACAGAAATAATAAATACTTTTCACTTTGAGGGTTAATAATGCTTAACCTCAACAAATACGCTTCAATATACACTTATATTTTAAAGAATTATAAAAAGGTTTTCTACACATTATCCACTAGTCACATTTTCGGGTCAGAAAGAACTTTTTGGAAAAAAAAATCATTTGTTTTTAATATTTGTATGTGTGTTTGTTACACTTTTAGGGGTTTCCTTTTTTTTCTCAAAACAAATTGATTCATTGCTTGGATTTTAAAAGATATATTTTGTGTTTTTTTTTTCAGATTCTTTTGGGTTACCAGTATTCAATATCATGGGCGTCAATCGGTGGGGGACGGGGGGGACGTGTCCCCCCCATGATTTTTTCAGGGGGGGGACACAATATCAAATGTCCCCCCCATGTTTTTGTCATAAAAGAAGTGTGACCATCTGGGGGGGGGGGAATATGTGCATACCTTCTCAAGGAAATGAGAATTGATTCCCCTTAAAAAATATAAAGAAAAAAAAAACAACTGTCATGTAACTTTTCGATGCAATTAACGGTGGGTAAATTCGCATTCAAAAGCAGCGCAGCTAGCCGTCTAAGAGCCGTTCCTGTACGTACGACGCCGGGGTACACGCGAGCACCCACATGGAGACCCGCACGTGCGTGGTGGGTTTTTTTTTTCATGTGGGTATGCACGGCATGACAGCATAGGCGGATCCAGGGGGGCCGGCCCCCCCCCCCCCCCTATTGGAGGAGCAAAAAAAAGAAAAACAAAGGGAAAGAAAGAAAAAAAGAGAAGAAGAAGGGAAAAGAGAGGAGAAAAAAAAGGGAAACATAAAAGGAGGAAGACGAGTGAATAAGATAAGGGGAAGACTTGGAAAGTAATAATAAAAAATCTTTCATGCCGGGATATAAAATTTTTGCTCGCGCTTCGCGCTCGCATCGCCTTTTAGGTGATTTACATATCTTGCTCAATATGAATCTTGAAGTCAATACACAAAACATATTTCAGCTCGAAAATTTAACTTTCATTATTTTGTTTGATTTGCAAATTTGATTTTTAAAAAGTGTTCTGTAAATTTTTTTGTTTTATGGTCTGAATATTAACATTTTCTGCTTGCGCTGCGCGCTCGCAAAATTTGATTTGTCAGGTTCCTATTATTTTCCTGTATTCCATAAAGTTATCAAAATATCCCTATTCAGGTCAGATTGTGAAAACGTATCAGCTAGCGCTGCATGCTCGCATTTTGATTGGTGAGTTATGTTTATCTCAATATTAATTCTAAAACAAACTACTTAAAATCCCCATTTGATCACATGCAGTTTATCAGAAATTTCGGTTCGCGATTTCCGCTCGCATTGATTGTTGAAATATATCAACTCATGCATCTTATTCATAATTACAAAAGTGCTTTAAATGTCCAGTTTTTAGGCCATAATATTAAGAGATTTCACGCTCTTATGCTTAGGAAGAAAAATAGGAAGATAGTCATCATTTTCATATGATGACATAATGTCCCGGTCCGCTATGTCAAAACTCAAAGTAATAATAATGAAACTTATCAGCTCTTTTTAACTGTGATCCATATCAACCTCACAATTTTCCCACAAAGTGATTGAAAAACAGAGCTTAAATTGACCCTTTTCAGAGCGGAATATCATATATTTTTAGCTCGCGCTTTGCGCTCGCTTTCTTGATTTTCATGATAAGAAATGTATTTAAATTACCCTAATTCTACATGTTCTAGGTCGAAATCTGAAACACGCGTTTATTTAGATACGCAGCTTGTTCTCTATTTAAATCATTATCCAGTTTCAGATCACAATATAAAAAGTTGTCTGCTCGCGCTTTGCGCTCGCATTATTAATGTAGGAAAATTTACAATTACTCATTTTCATGATTTACAAATCATGAATAGAGTGTCCAGAATTTTTCCGCTCGCGCTTTGCGCTCGCATCAATTGTTTAGTTATATACTTATCCTTTTCACGATTACAAAAAGTGCTTAGAATTTCCATTCTTGAGGTAGAAATGTCAAAATTTCCAGCTCGCGCTTCGCGCTCGCGTTATTTGGTAGTTAAAATATGTAACGTCATCATGGCTAACACGCAGCCGTTAACAGATCAGATCAAAGCGTATATCAAAAATAAATAAAACAATTTGTGCTCGCGCTCTGCGCTCGCATTATTTATGTCGGAAGCCGATTTCCAATTACTCATCATTTTCATGATTTACAAAATATGAAAAGAGTGTCCAATTTTTAGGTTTGAATCTCGAATTTTTCAGCTCGCGCTTCGCGCTCGCATTAATTATTTAGCTATATACTTAACCTTTTTCATTCTTCCGGTAAAAATGTCAAAATTTTCAGCTCGCGCTTTGCATTATTTGATAGTCGAAATATGTAACGTCTTCATAGCTAACAAGCTGCCGGTAACAGATCCTTTTTTATCAGATGAAAACGTATATTAAAAATTTCTGCTCGCGCTTCGCGCTCGCAGCAATTATTTAGTTAGATACACATCTCGTTTAGGATCATAAACATTGCCCAAAATGTTTGAATTTTAAAACAAAATACATAAAATAAACAAAAAGCTCGCACTTTTTAAATAAGGCTTATGATATTATATATAAATATATTACCCCTTCAAAGAAACAAACAAAAATTAACTTCGAGCGGTCGATCGGGGAAAATGTGGGTGAAAAAAAATTCCGGCCCCCTGTTACACCCACAAATGTAATAACGCCCACAAATGTAATAACACTTTACCCACAAATGTAATAACGCCCACAAATGTAATAACACTTTACCCACAAATGTAATAATTTCACCCACAAATGTAATAATGCACTTTACCCACAAATGTAATAATTTTTGATCGCCCACAAATGTAATAATGACTTTACCCACAAATGTAATAAATTTGAAGGGATTTTTGGCGAATCCGTTCTAAACTAAAATCCTATAGTAATACGTTCATATAGCACAAAAGTGCAAAGTCTTTTTTCCAGACCCAGTTAATTCCAAAATTATAATATAAGTCCAAAGTCTTTTTCCAGACCCGGTTGTTTCAAAAATTATAATAAAGTCCAAAGTCTTTTTTCCAGACCCGGTTGTTTCAAAAATTATAATAAAAGAAGTCCAAAGTCTTTTTACCAGACCCGGTTATTAAAAAAGTTATAATATAAGTCCAAACTAAGATACGATAATGATATTCCAGTGGAATAAAAATGAGAATCGAATTTAGTCTTTTCTCCAGACCCAGTTAATTAAAACTGGTGGAATAAATGTCTTTGTTGTTATTTTAACTTATACGGCGTGTATTGTAAACATATGCGCTAAGAGTAAAGTGAGAATCAAGCATAGTCTTTTCTCCAGACCCGGTAGCTAGAAACTAAATCCCTATAGTAATGCGTTCATATAGCACAAAAGTACAAAGTCTTTTTTCCAGACCCGGTTAATTAAAAAATTATAATATAAGTCCAAAGTCTTTTTTCCAGACCCGGTTGTTTAAAAAAAATCATAATATAAGTCCAAAGTCTTTTTTCCAGACCCGGTTGTTTCAAAAATTATAATATAAATCCAAACTAAGATTCGATAATGATATTCCAGTGGAATAAAATTAAGAATCGAGCTTAGTCTTTTATCCAGACCCAGTTAATTAAAACTGGTGGAATAAATGTCTTTGTTGTTGTTTTAACTTATACGGCGCGTATTTTGAATATATGCGCTAAGAGTAAATTGAGAATCAAGCAGTCTTTTCTCCAGACCTGGTTACTTAAAACTAAAAACTAAAACCCTTTACGCACAAATGTAATAATTTCACCCACAAATGTAATAATGCCCTCTACCCACAAATGTAATAATTTTTGATCGCCCACAAATGTAATAATGACTTTACCCACAAATGTTATAAATTTGAAGGGATTTTTGGCGAATCTGTTTTAAACTGAAACCCTATAGTAATGCGTTCATATAGCGCAAAGTCAGTCTTTTTTCCCCAGACCTGGTTATATAAAACATTTAAACAATCTTCCAAATAAAGATCCCAAAATCAATTCTTCTTAATGTTGAATAACATAGAAGTTTAGTGTAGTCTTTCCTCCAGACCCAAATATTTCAAATAGCAAATAAAAAATAATAAATAATAATTATTAAAAAAAACAAACCCCACGATCTTGTTAATGTTGAACAAAATGTAAATATAGCATATTCTTTCCTCCACACCCAGTTATAAAATAATCATTCAAAAACAAAACAACAACAACCGAAAACAGACGCCGCAATCTTTTCAACATTGAATAGCTTCTTCTTCTTCTTCTTCTTCTTTCCATGGTTGGCAACCAGTCAGGATTGACTATTTTTGCCACAGCTTTTGTTCATTTTCAACAGCTTGTTATTCTTGTTATTTTTCTTTTCTTTTCTTCTGTTTTCTTTTCTTTTCTTGTTATTTTTCTTTTTTTTTCTTTTTTTCCTCTTATTTTTATTATTTTTTTTCTCTCTTCTCTTTTTTTTTCCTATTCTTTTTCTTTTCTTTTCATTTCTTTTTTTTCTTTTCTTTTCTTTTGTTCTCTTTTTTCTTTTCTTGTTTCATTTTTTCTCTTTTCTTTTCTTTTCTTCTTATATAGACATGTATTTTTTGTCCTTTTAAAATAAGAATTTTCCTTTTTTTTCTTTTTTTATGCGTTCTGTTTCTTGCAGCACGTTGTATTTTCTTCTGCTACATTAAGCTGCAATAGAGAAAACAAAAGTAAACTGGATTTGTGGCCTGATAAAACTTCAGGTTTCGGGACACCGAAAACTAAAGTATGGGATGAAAGTGCAAAAAAAAAAAAAAAAAAAAAAAAAAAAAAAAGCATCGAAATATGGTGTAGTCTTTGTTCCAACCCCGGTTATTTCAAAATAGCAAATCATAGAACAATATTAACAAAGACCCCACAATCTCATTGATGTTGAATAACTTTAAAATATAACCTATTCTTTCTTCATGACCCAGTTATTTTAAAATAACAAATCATCAAAAGATATATAATAATAATAAAACAAAGGCCCCACAATTTTATTGATGTTGAATAACATGGAAATATAGCGTAGTCTTCCCTCCAGACCCACTTATTTCAAAATTACAAATCATTTTTAAAGAGTCAACAAGTAACAAAGACCCCCAATACCTTATGAATTTTAAATAACATGGAAATATAGCGTAGTCTTTCATCCAGACCCATATCTTTCAAATAACAAATGATGAATTATAATAATAGATTAATAATAATAAAAAAACAAACGAATTAGGCCCACGATCCTATTTAAGTTGAATAACATGGAAATATAGCGTAGTCTTTCCTCCAGACCCAGTTATAAAATTCATTAAGAACACAACAACAAAACAAAGACCCTGCAATCTTATCAACATTGAATAGCATGGAAATATGGTGTAGTCTTTGCTCCAGACCCAGTAATTTCAAAATAGGAAATTATAAGAAACAATAAAAACAAACAATATTAACAAAGACCTCACAATATCATTGATGTAGAATAACGTTGTGGTTGTTGTTGTTGTTGTTATCTTGGGTTTTAAGGCGCGTATCATTCAGATATGAATATTTACGCCTATGATTAATTTGTCTTTTTTGTGGTATGCGTTATCACAGGGTTTTTTATAGTTTGGAAGATGCTGGGGTCTAAGTTTTAAGATTAATATTTCGCCTAATTTGTATTTTAAGAGAACTGGGTGTGGGGTAACGACAACACTCTAAACCCAAGCATTTTAACTGGGTTTAATTTTGAAGATTGGTCTTAGCTTTGATTTTTTTTTCAATATTTGTTTATCGTTTAAATAACCGGGTCTAGATGAAAGACTAAGCATAATACTCGTGTTATTCCACAAGAATAAGGATATGACAAAGTATTATGTTTTTAAGATTGTTTAAATTATTTCATAAATGACTGGTTCTGGAATAAAGACAACGCTCTAAACATGTGCTTTTCCATATGGTCTTAATTTGGAGGATTGTTGGTTCTTAGATTCGTTGTTGGGGGTTGGGTTTTATTGCTTTTTTATTCTTGAAATAAGTGTGTCTGGAGGAAAGTCTACAATCGATCTTCTTGTTATTCAAACAGTTATTAGATTATTGGGTATTCGTTTGAGAATATTTGTAAAAACTATTTTATTTTTTTCAAATAATAACCAAGTCTGGAGAAAGGATGTTTGCTTTACCCATGCATTATTACAATGTTTTGTAGGGGTCTTAGTATTATAAAGACATATTTTTTTACTGGGTTAACTTTTGAAGATTGGTCTTAGCTTTGAAGTTTTTTTATTTCATTTCTTAAATAACCGGGTCTGGAGGAAAGAGTACGTTTTAAAACTTGTGTTATTTCACAAGAATAAGAATATGATAGGGTCTTACGTTAGAAGATTTGTTTTCGTAATTTTTTTAATGATTAGGTCTGGAATAAAGACAACGCT
The DNA here is from genome assembly GCF_037042905.1 of Lytechinus pictus. Classification (NCBI taxonomy): domain Eukaryota; kingdom Metazoa; phylum Echinodermata; class Echinoidea; order Temnopleuroida; family Toxopneustidae; genus Lytechinus; species Lytechinus pictus. The sequence continues at coordinate 25,686,568 of NC_087253.1, read as the reverse complement.
CGAAACCTCTTTTTAAAACAGGTTCTTAGGTTGAAGGATTGTTTGGTCTTAGATTTTGAGTTTTTTTTATTAATATTATTAGCGTTATTTTGAAAAAAAAATTACTGGGTCTGGCTGAAAGACTACGCTAATGGGGTCTTTATACTGTTTTTGTTGTATTGTTATTTATAATTTTGGAATAACAGGGTTTGGAGAAAAGACTAAGCTCGATTTTCATTTTTATTCCACTGGAATATCATTATGGTATTTTATTTTGGACTAAATAACCGGGTCTTGAAAAAAGCTTTTTTAATTATATTATAATTTTTGAAATAACCAGGGTCTAGAAAAATGTCTTTAGGCTTATATTATGATTTTTGAAACAACCGGGTCTGGAAAAAAGACTTTGGACTTATATTATAATATTTGAATTAACCGGGTCTGGAAAAAAGACTTTGCACTTTTGTGCTATATGAATGCATTACTATAGGGTTTTAGTTTTTAGTTTTAAATAACTGGGTCTGGAGAAAAGACTACACTTGATTCTCAATTTACACTTAAAGCATATATTCTCAATATGCGCCGTATAAGTTAAAACAACAACAAAGACATCAATTCCAACAGTTTTAATTAACTGGGTCTGGTAAAAAGACTAAGCTCGATTTTCATTTTTATTCCACTGGAATATCATTATCGTATCTTAGTTTGGACTTATATTATGATTTTTGAAACTACCGGGTCTGGAAAAAAGACTTTGGGCTTATATTATAATATCTGAATTAACCGGGTCTGGAAAAAAGACTTTGCACTTTTGTGCTATATGAATGCATTACTATAGGGTTTTAGTTTTTAGTTTTAAATAACTGGGTCTGGAGAAAAGACTACGCTTGATTCTCAATTTACTCTTAGCGCATATATTCTCAATTTGCGCCGTATAAGTTAAAACAACAACAAAGACATCAATTCCACCAGTTTTAATTAACTGGGTCTGGAGAAAAGACTAAACTTGATTTTCATTTTTATTCCACTGGAATATCATTATCGTATCTTAGTTTGGACTTATATTATAATTTTTTAAATAACCGGGTCTGGAAAAAAAGACTTTGGACTTATATTATAATTTTTGAAACAACCGGGTCTGGAAAAAAAGACTTTGGACTTATATTACAATTTTGGAATTAACCGGGTCTGGAAAAAAGACTTTGCACTTTTGTGCTATATGAACGTATTACTATAGGATTTTAGTTTAGAACGGATTCGCCAAAAATCCCTTCAAATTTATTACATTTGTGGGTAAAGTCATTATTACATTTGTGGGCGATCAAAAATTATTACATTTGTGGGTAAAGTGCATTATTACATTTGTGGGTGAAATTATTACATTTGTGGGTAAAGTGTTATTACATTTGTGGGCGTTATTACATTTGTGGGTAAAGTGTTATTACATTTGTGGGCGTTATTACATTTGTGGGCGTTATTACATTTGTGGGTGCAACACCCCCCCCCCCTATTGGCGAAGGCTGGATCCGCCCGTGACATACGGTACATGTAGCGATGGAGTATGACGAAAGTGTAATGGATCTGGAAAGTATACCTATAAAAGTGACATGCTTGCATGTTGCTATTGTGTCCCCCTCATGCTCAAGTTTGGATTGACGCCCATGTTCAATATGTGTATCTATAAATACTAATTAAAATTGTAGTACTATCGATTATGTAAATATTACAGACTTAAAGGAGAATGAAACTCTTGGAGCAAGTTAGCTTTTGTGAAAGCAAAAAAAATCAAAGAATAAGATCAAAAAAAGTTTGAGTAAAATAGGACTAGCAATAAAAGAGTTATGAGCATTTGAATGTCGAGATCACTAATGCTATGGAGATCCTCCCATTGGCAGTGCGACCAAGATCTGTGATGTCACACACGTACAACTCTCCCATTTGGACACTGAAAATATACCCCAAAACATCTCTTTTTGCTCATTCTAATCATATGACAAATGATTCATCAATGATATAATGTTGTGAAACCTCTGTACTTTTCATCTCATAATTAAGAACACCTCACCTTGTGATAGACTCTATAAAAGTGAGAATATAAGTGAAATAAGTACTAAAGTAATGAGGGAGTTGTACGTGTGTGACATCACAGATCTTGGTCGCATTGCCGATGGGAGGATCTACATGGCACTAGTGGTCTCAATATTCAAATGGTCATAACTTTCTTATTATTCATTCAATCTTCCTCAAACTTTCAACAATATGTTTCTTTGATTTTTCTCTTTGTTAATGATTCAGCTGGTTTCAAGGGTTTCATTCTCCTTTAATTACATTAATTATAACAAATGTTACGTGGACAGGGCTGTTGTGGTAAGCAGTTCTGAAACTGACAATGCTACCCTGTATAAATAAAACTAAAAATAAATTAATAAATAAATATAATATGTTCTTCATCATCTTTGATGCTCCTCTTTTGTAATTTGTTTGTTCACAACTTGAAACATTATATAAAATCATGGACCTATTACAACTTGTTAGTTGGCAGAAAGGTCAATAAATAATGAATACATGTATATATTTTTCTTTTACTTTACAAGAGAATCTTAATCATAATCTAAATGTAAGATGGTATTTATAGTTAATATTTATTAATGCTCAGTACAGTTTAACAAAAAAAGCTTTTGTGTCGTGGAATTACATACCGGTACATAAAATAGAAACTAATAATCAGTGATTTTTTTTTATTACATAGTATTCAAATAAATAGATACAAACATGTATATATATTGCAACATAAATACTATGGAAGATTTCCATGTAAGATCACTCTGAGATCACATGTGATTTCAATAACTTTCCCATTATAAATGCACTTTGAACGTTTTCAATAAAAAGCTTGGGTTGGTCCCAGAAATAGTCTCTAAGACAGGTTAAACAATTCAAAATGCACTTAAAAAAGGGGGAAAAACAAATAGCCCAAGATAAAATCTAAATGCATTGGAATGTAAAGTGTCATTAAACAGCCAGCAAAATGCATTTTCAACTAGGAGTATAAATACGGTAACTGGAATGCTTTACCCAAGGAAGCAGTTTCTGCATCTAGTGTCAATATGTTCAAATCAGCAATTGACAGGCACTGGAAAACATCCACTAAAGTTTTTACCCTACCAGAGACTATCCAACATGACGAGGGGCAAATTAGCTACAAGCTTTACGTCTCTACATCCAAGTAAATCCGAGTAAGTAAACACCTTGGCACTACGCATTCCATTGCACTGTATAATAATACACTTCATTAATATAGAACCTTTTCATCAGATATAAAGCGCATTAAAGAAAGAAAGAATAACAGAAACACAAATAGGGAGTATGAAACATAAGAACAATAACCACAAAATTATGAACATTATATGGAAACCGTACAGACAAATTAGAAGAGGTAAGTTTTAAGAGATTTCTTAAATGAGGCAAGTGTTGGGGAAGTCTTTAGCGAAGGCAGCTAGGAGTTCCATGTTTTGCGGGCAACGGTAGAAAAGGCTCTATCATCTATTTGTTTAGCAGTACGAGGTACAACAAGAGTATTACTAGTGGCCGAGCGTGTGTTGTATTTGGATGTGTTTCCAAAGAGAAGGTCAGCTAAATAAGTTGGGGCTTGATTGTTAACATCATTAACACTGTATGATATAAAGGCTTGGTCCCACTGCACTTACAGATGCAGAGAGGATGTAAAATGGCAAAGAATCTTGCCATCTGTTTGAAAGTGTTATGTATCCATTGTGTACCACTCGCGGGCTTTCGGTCTCACGGGCGGGTTATATTTTAACTAACACCGTGCATGTTGTGATAGTATTGATATTGATACTCTTTGCATATGTGTTTCATACGCTCTATATCCATCGGGCATCTGTCCACTGTGATTTCATTGTTCCCCCATTTTGTCTAATGTCTGGAGCGGATAAAAATAGATGGAGCCACCCAAAAATTTAGCTTGTCCGACGTATCCGTTATGAATACGTTTTGTGTCCGTCGGCCAGTGGGACCAGCGCCCCGTTGTACAAGGAGTTACGATTGATCCAATCAATCGCAAATATGGAAAGCCAGCAACGTCAACATATGAAATGCATGTTCAAAAAAAATTCTAGATATGAATGCATATCCATAAATTCATTGATTTCTTGACAATTTGGGGTGTTCTCCTTTGATTACAAAGGATATTTTGCAAATTTCCTGTAGAAAAAATTATGACACTGATGGATTTCCATTGAGTTATGATTGATTGGATCAATCGTAACTCTTTGTACAACGGGGCCCAGGTCTTTATGAAAGTGACTTGGTGCAGTGGAATAAACTCTCATCCTACAATGAGAAGATCATAGGTTCAAATTCCATTCCATTTATTCATTTTCTTTGATATCTAGATAATTCAAATGGGTACGCAGTAGGAGAGTGCTGTTGATGGAATTCCAGCGCAGCACTGACCAGCCAGGACGGGGTGTACAGTACTTAGATGGCCAAAACACCAAGAACTCCTGGTAGACCACCTTCCTACTAAGATCCCATAAGATGTAATGTAATCATTATTTCCCAAGCTGTAATGCAAATGAAAAGAAAATAACATACGTAAATTGCATGGACTAGTACTATACTGCAATAATAATAATAAGAAGAAGAATGATAATACTGCATCTATCCTAGGAAATCAAGTAGGTTGTCCCCACCAACAGCCTTCTGCTTCTGTTGACTCGTTGCACCAGTGCTGGCAAACGGATCAAATCCTGCAGCCATTCCCGTTCCTTGTTGCTGCATGGTTGACCCCGGGAACAATCTTTGACCTGTGCCCGCAGAGCCTCCGCCGTAATTTCCCATCATGCCTTGCTGTCTGAAGGCACCTTGTCCTTGATGATTCATGTTTCCGAATGACCCCTGACCCATGCCTCCCTGCGAGCCCTGACCAAATGTCGCCTGGGCCATGCCAACTTGAGGTCTCTGGAAAGAGTTCTGCCCCATTGGAGGGTTAGCGGGGTGTGCGGGATTCGCCGAAGACATCTGATTGAGCGTCCTGTTGGACTTCTGCGACTGGGACGGAGCTAAGAGGGAATCGAACGGTGACATGTCAATGTTCTTTTTTGCTTGAGACGGTTGGCCCATTTGAGGAACCCTCTGTGGCATGTTAGCAACCGGCTGCGAGAGCAAGGAAGAATTCGAAAGGCCCATTCCCCCTGTCCCAACGACACTCCCTGCAGACATAGAACCTGATGGGGAGTAAGGAGAACTGTTCATGCTGCTGATCCCGCTTGACAGAAGACCAGTGTTGCCGCTTCCACCCGTCCTGGTGCCCATACCCACACTGTCCACTCCCGCAGCCTGGCCTTGACCTTTACTCCTGGAATCCATCAGTGACCCCGTCAGATCCTTGGCAGTAGATATTGACGGTTGCTTCACAGCATCTTCAGGCTGGATTGCCTTCTGATTCTTCAATCTCTGTTGGAATTCCTGCTCCTTCTGAAGCCGTTGTTTCTCTTCCAAGCTCAGGGAGACCTGGGACGGACGTACAGGAGCAGGATTCGGTGTCTTGCTGGAGGAGCTGTTTGCTTGGCTGATAGAGCTGGATGGGGACTGTTTCTCGATCACAGGGCTGCTCTTTCCATTAGTGTGACTGTCCAAGCCAAACATCTGGTCAATCTAGGAAATTAAGGTTTGACATTTTATTAAGTTATGAATACATGTAAGTGTGATTAGTTTTTTTAAAGGTCAAGTCCACCCCAGAAAAATCAAACCAGCAAAACGCTGAAAATTTCATTAAAATCGGATGTAAAATAAGAAAGTTATGACACTTTAAAGTTTTGCTTATTTTTCAAAAAACAGTGATATGCACAACTCAAATGAGAAAGTTGATGATGTCCCTCACTCACTATTTCATTTGTTTTTCATTGTTTGAATTATACAATATTTCATTTTTATAGATTTGACAATGAGGACCAACTTGACTGAATCATATAGTCTTAAACAATGCTCATTCCACATGTTCAGGGAGGAATTAATTGTTGTTTCACTTGACAAGGAGGAGAAAAATAGAATATTCCATTTCATATAATAAATACAAAAGAAATAGTGAGTGAATGACGTCATCGGTCTCCTCATTTGCATACCGTGTATATAACTATTTTGTGAAATTAAGCAAAATTTTAAAATGTCATAACTTTCTTATTTTACATCCGATTTTAATTTTTTATTCAAATCAACTTTTGTTGGGGTGGACTTGTCCTTTAAACAAGACATTCTTATAAGTTAGAAATTTCAGTTTTATAAAGACAGAATTTTCAAATTAGACATATAACTAAGTTAGGCATTTATCAAATTAGACGTTTAAAGGTCAAGTCCACCTCAGAAAATGTTGATTTGAATCGATAGAGAAAAATAAGACAAGCACAATGCTGAAAATTTCATCAAAATCGGATGTAAAATAAAAAAGTTAAGACATTTCAAAGTTTTGCTTATTTTTAACAAAATAGTTATATGAACGAGCCAGTTACATCCAAATGAGAGAGTCCATGATGTCACTCACTCACTATTTATTTTTGTTTTTTATTGTTTGAATTATACAATATTTCAATTATACGAATTTGACGATTAGGACCTCCTTGCCTGAAGCACAAAATGTTAAAATAATGGAATTCCACGTGTTCAGGGAGGAATGAAACTTCATTTACATGACAATGACGAGAAAATCAAAATATTTCATATTTCATATAATAAAATACAAAAGAAATAGTGAGTGAGTGATGTCATCAGTTCCTCATTTGCATACCGACCGAGATGTGCATATGACTGTTTTGTGAAGTGAAGCGAAACTTAAAAATGCCATAACTTTCTTATTTTACATCCGATTTTGATGAAATTTTCAGTGTTATGGTTGTTGAATTTTTATCTTTTTATTCAAATCAAGTTTTTGTTGGGGTGGACTTGTCCTTTAAGTTTTATCAAGTTCAAAATTTAGATTTAGACATTTTACTAATTTATACATTTAATCAAATGAGATTATTAAGTTTTATGTTAGAAAACTAAAGTTGACATTTTACTAAGTTTGACATTGAATTAACAAGACTTTTAAGTTTAATTAAGTCTGAAATCTGAAGTAAGACATATTACTAAGTTTGACATTTAATTAAATTAGACTATTCAGTTTTATCATGACAGAAATTTAAAGTTAAAGTTTGACATTTTATTTCAGTGCGTCTCATCCAGTTGTCAAGTGAGATTGAATATTTCACAATGAAATATGCCAAAATTCTTTCCTAAAGCAATCACATTTCAAACAGACTTTAAATCAATTTTATCAACTTTTATCAATTTTCCTGTTAAAAACAACAGAAGCCAACCAAGTGATATGATATCTTATATGTTCCTTTTCAGTTTTAACTGGCATGCAAGAGAAAAAAATCCAGTCATTTAGAAGCGTTTGTATATCATAACACTGTAATACAGTTAATGATATTTTTTTTTCAACTCACTCCTGTCCCTCCAGAAGTATTGCTCTCCCCTCTCGATGACAATGAAACATCTCCATTTCCTTGACTGGTTTGTAGCTTCTGGGCAAATTCCACTGACGTCCTAGGGGTGTACAATAAGAGAAATGTATCATTCCAACAACTCTTTACACTAAATCCAAAATCTGCCTTAAATTCTTCATGGAAAATATCCATCAATTAAAACACTCCAGAACTAAAAATATAAGTGTTGTTGATCCTTATTTCATTTACCTTTTTTTCAATAAACATATTGATAGAGAAGGCTTGCAAATTACTGAATCACTAAATATCTGGGAAATTTTAGAAAGATTAAAGTCTCACTAAAATCATACTTCAATTCTGTCAGAGAAAATGAGTTCAATAATATTATTACTGGGCTTAAAAGCTTTAACTATAGTTTGATATATTGAACTTACATTCTCAAAATCTTCTTTCATATTTCAACTTCAAAAATAATAAGAAGGAAAGAGAGAGAGGGGAGGAAGGGAAAACTTTTAAAGAACACAGACATGGTAGTGTAGTCGTGATGTATAAATATTTTTTTAAACATACTTTTGTTCTTCTTGTAAAGCGTTGAGTTGTTCCAGTTTGACTCTTTGTTCCTTCTCAACCAATTTGATGAGGTCTCTTATCACTGACATGTATGCATTAAACTGTGATACACAAACAAAAGAAATGGTACCAATCTCCTTATCACTGACATGTATGCATTAAACTGTGATACACAAACAAAAGAAATGGTACCAATCTCCTTATCACTGACATGTATGCATTAAACTGTGATACACAAACAAAAGAAATGGTACCAATCTCCTCATCACTGACATGTATGCATTAAACTGTGATACACAAACAAAAGAAATGGTACCAATCTCCTCATCACTGACATGTATGCATTAAACTGTGATACAAAAACAAAAGAAATGGTACCAATCTCCTTATCACTGACATGTATGCATTAAACTGTGATACACAAACAAAAGAAATGGTACCAATCTCCTTATCACTGACATGTATGCATTAAACTGTGATACACAAACAAAAGAAATGGTACCAATCATCAGTGACATGTATGCATAAAACTGTGATACACAAACAAAAGAAATGGTAACAATCTCCTTATCACTGACATGTATGCATTAAACTGTGATACAAAAACAAAAGAAATGGTACCAATCTCCTTATCACTGACATGTATGCATTAAACTGTGATACACAAACAAAAGAAATGGTACCAATCTCCTCATCACCGACATGTATGCATTAAACTGTGATACACAAACAAAAGAAATGGTACCAATCTCCTTATCACTGACATGTATGCATTAAACTGTGATACACAAACAAAAGAAATGGTACCAATCTCCTTATCACTGACACGTATGCATTATTGTTACTAAATTTTGACCAATCATCATTTCAATGCAAGGATGTGCTTATAAGCTCAATAAAAATCTCATTAAAAAATCTCATAATTCATTTTGGGCGACTTATTGTTGGTTTTGGGGTGGCAGGTCATATGATGGTGATGACGTTGATAATCTTACCTGATTTAGATTGAGGTTATTATCAATGGAGAGTGGGAAGAGGAATGGAAGTAACTTAGTGGCAGCGACATCCTTGCTGATTCCTAGCTTCTTATGGGTCATAGCCACTTTGATGATACCTGAAACAAAAGAAAGCATGTCTTCAGTCATTTTGCAAGTTTGGTATGTGAATAATACATTACCTTGGTTAATTTCCATCTGCAAAACTGCATTGCTTCATAATTCTATTTCTTTATCATATTATTCCATTAATACATCAATGCATTACTCAATCACGTCATAAAATTGATAGAAGAGGAATGACATCAAGGACAAACCATTTATCCATGTGCTCTAGTCAAGACTCACTAGTACCCTAACAAAACTTACCAAAGATTCCCATAAGAACAGCTGGCTCCCTTGAAGGTATCTGTAGAAAGATATCATCAAGGACAAACCCTTTATCCATGTGCTCTAGCCAAGACTCACTAGTATCCTTACAAACTTACCTAAGATTCCCAAAAGAACAGCTGGCTCCCTTGAAGGTATCTGTAGAAAGATATCATCAAGGACAAACCATTTATCCATGTGCTCTAACCAAGACTCGCTAGTATACTAACAAACTTACCTAAGATTCCCCTAAGAACAGCTGGCTCCCTTGAAGGTATCTGTAGAAAGATATCATCAAGGACAAACCATTTATCCATGTGCTCTAACCAAGACTCGCTAGTATACTAACAAACTTACCTAAGATTCCCATAAGAACAGCTGGCTCCCTTGAAGGTATCTGTAGAAAGATATCATCAAGGACAAACCATTTATCCATGTGCTCTAACCAAGACTCGCTAGTATACTAACAAACTTACCTAAGATTCCCATAAGAACAGCTGGCTCTCTTGAAGGGATCTGTAGAAAGATATCATCAAGGACAAACCATTTATCTATGTGCTCTAACCAAGACTCGCTAGTATCCCAACAAACTTACCTAAGATTCCCATAAGAACAGCTGGCTCTCTTGAAGGTATCTGTAGAAGGAGTGGAATGATGTCATCAAGGACAAACCATTTGTCCATGTGCTCTAGCATCTTGCCCAGGCTCACCAGACATCCCACACGAACCTGATCATCAGAAAAGAGTACACCAATGGGTTCATAAAGGTTAGTATCTTATAACATCACTATACATGCAAGGATTTCACATTGACGCATCCTGGTATGAATATCTGAAGTACAGGTATAGCATTGCGATGCAACCTGATGCTTTATAAGACAATACTTGCTGAAAAGGGCTAATTTTTATACTTTGTGTACAAAGTCTAAGGGAAATTAAATTCATAAAGGGTAATTATTTTTTATTCTAATTGGTTGCCCCCCCCCCTAGTCCAATTAGGTTTAAAGATCTTGGAATGACAATACAGTAGTTAAGTTCTTGAGCTGGTGCTGTCAAGGTGAACATGGTAAATGGCTTTAACTAAAAAAAAATCCATGAAAACAAATAGCTTAACAATTTTGTAGACTAGGTCGGGGGCAATAATATTCGGTGCAATGGCGCGGTAATCGGCCCAGATTTCAAGGGGAGCTTGTCAGGGCCCCAACCCACCCTGCCATATGATCTCCTAAAATACTGGGGTTAATACTTACCGCCAGAAGGGACGTCTCCAAACAAAGTTTCTTCATTCGTGGGACTATGGAATGTTTGATGGAATTATACTCTATCATCCCAGCAAATGTAGGTAAAATATTTAGACACAGCTCCTGAAGAAAGACATTGAAAATTAGATAGAAATATCCAAAGGCCTAAAGGTGTCATACCCACAAATAATTCACCATATGGTAGACACATATTTCAAATGGCAGGAAAAAAATATGTAAAATAAAGATTATATTCGGGGAAATAAATGTTCACTACCACAAGACAGGAAATATGTCTGAGATTTCATATCAGGGCCCCCCACCTTACAAAGAGTTACGATTGATCCAATCAATCGTAACTCTATGGAAATCCATCAGTGTCATGATTTTTTCTACAGGAAATTTGCAAAATGTCTTTTGTAAACAAAGGAGAACACATCAAATTGTCAAGAAATCATTGAATTCATGGATATACATTCATATCTAGAATTTTTTTTTAACAAACATGCATTTTTACATGTTGACTTTGCTGGCTTTCCATAGTTGCGATTGATCGGATCAATCGCAAATCCTTGTAAGATGGGCCCCTGGCCATCAAAGATATGTTGACCGATTCATTTAGAAAATACATGGAATGTATCTCGTGACGAGATCTCATTCATCAACAGAAACAATAAAATTTCCCTGATTCTTCCGCCAGTCAAACAATTAGAAAGTCAAAAAGGGGCCTAAGCTTTCGATCCTAGCAGAATCTTCGTCGGAGGCAAAATGACAAACATATAAAGTGGAACAACCATAATATAGACCACAAACAAGCTACAGCAACACTAGAAACAAGGAGACAAAAGGGGCATTAGTGAGTAGAGAAGACCAATCAGGTTAGTGAAGGGGATGAAAGAAAAGGAGTAGGCAGACACAAAGGGAAGTTAGTGTAAGTAAGGCCAGTAAAAGACCTCAAGCCAAGAGGGATTAAAATAATGAGGCAGGCAACATCAAACAGGATCTGGAACAAAACAGTGATAATGGGATGAAAAACAAGAGAATTAGTGAGAGGTGGGTCAAACAAAGAAAGGCTTAATAAACTGGTGCGTAAGAGTGGGGGAAAAAAGGAAAAGAATGGGGAACAACTGATAATGTGCAAAAGACATATAAGTATGTATGATAAAGCATTAAACAAACTAAGAGAAGAAGGTAAGTGTAAATATGTATCTATAAGTGATATGTATATAAATATATCCAAAAAAGAAATGTATATGAAAAAAAATAAATACACATATGGTGTAACTGATATTGTAATCCGCTAGGTGTGACGGGAAAAAAACATAAGACTATATAGTAGGAAAAAAAAAAAAAAAAAAAAAAAAACCCTGTATATGTGAAAAAGAGGAAGCAAATTGCCTAAAAAGGTAAAAGCAAATATAGAAGAGAGGGGGTGTATTATGAAGAAACCATAGTATACATGTAAATAAGCAAATGTGGTAAATCTAAAAGAGGTGAGTGGAGAAAAAACAAATATATATATATATATAATAATTATTATATCGCCTGAATAAGGAAGGAAAAATTGGAGCTGAGCTTGTATGAGATATGGGAGGAAAGTAGAGTAAGAAACTATAATGTAACTATTCAAAAGAGCTGAGGGGAAAAATTATATGTATATATAAATTGAAAGTGGATAGGAAAGAAAAATCAGTCGTTCCCCTCTTGGATGTTCAGGCCATGAGGTTGGGTGGTGCGAAGTCGTCTCATCCAGAGCTTCTCCCTGCTAGTACGGACTGAGTCAGGACGGGTACCTAAAGATTCAATGCCCTGTAGCATCATGTCAGTGAATGGAGTGGTTGGAGAGGTTAAAATGGCGGCCAACTGGAGTGTCCAGCTTTGCTGTGTTGATCTGTGCCCGTAGAATCGTTTCTTGAGTGTGGTCTTGGTTTCCCCTATGTATTGTACCCTACAAACTCTGCAAGTGATGAGATATACAACATTAGTGGTAGTGCATGTGATGTTGCCCTTGATTTGGTGAGACAGGCTGGTAGAGTTGCTGGTGAAAGTATCGCCCTCGTGAAGGTGTATTTCACATATGATGCACCTGTTGCTGGTGCATTTGAAGGTGCCATGCTGTATGGGAGAAGAATGGTTAGTGAGGGAGGGCACTTCAGCACGGACAATGAGGTCCCTGAGATTCGGTGGGCGTCGGTATGCTAGAAGGGGAGTATCGGGAACGGCCTGTTGGAGACGATCAGAAGTGTGTAAAATGTGGTGGTTATCAAACAGGATTTTGCGGAGAGGGGGTAGATTGGGGTAGATTGGGATGGAAGGTGGTAACAAGCGGTATTCTGTCGGTGGTCTCCTTGTCACTTTTTGGTTTGAGAACTTCAGATCTGGGGAGAGAACGAACTTTGTTAATTGCCAGTTGGACTGCCCTGGCCCCGTGGCCCCTGGCACAGAGATGTTTCTGCAAATTCCTGGCATGGAAGGAAAAATCAGGGTCCTCGGAGCAGATACGGCGAAGTCTGAGGGCTTGACTGTAAGCGATGCCGGTTTTGCAGTGACGGGGGTGGCAGCTGGATGAGTGGAGGTACTGGTGGGTATCTGTGGGTTTAGAGTATAGGGTAGTGGTGATACCATTAGACTTTTTCTGGACTGTAACATCAAGGAAGTGGGTTTCCTGTTGGGAGAAATCAGAAGTGAATTTGATGGTCCTGTGGAAGGAATTGATGTGGTCAATGAATGTATGGAGGCTGTCTTCATCCCTGGTCCAGATGAAGAAAATGTCGTCTATGTAACGCCACCAAATCCATGGGCGACAGGGGGCTGAATCTAACATCTTCTGTTCCAGCTTCGTCATGAAGAGACAGGCGAATGAAGGAGCCATCCGGGTGCCCATTGCTGTACCGAATATCTGTAGGTAGTACTTGCCCATGAATGTGAAGTTGTTTTTTGTTAGTACATGAGACATCAGAGATTTGATATCGGATATGGGGGGACTGGAATGGCCACTGGCGGCCAAGGCTTCACATGATGCTTGGATACCTTCGTCGTGGGGAATGCTGGTGTACAGTGAAGAAACATCGAAAGTGCCGATGATCACAGTCTCGGGTATCTGGTCCTTGATGTCATTTAGTTTCCTTAGAAAGTCTGGAGTGTCGTGGATGTAAGAGGGTGCACGTGAGACAAGGGGCTTAATGTGGTAATCAACAAAAAGGGAGATGTTCTCTGTTGAGGAACCATTTCCTGAGAGGATGGGTCGACCGGGGTTGCCAGGTTTGTGGATCTTCGGGAGGAGATAGAAGCGGGCAGGTTTAGCATTAGTAGGGGAGAGAAATTTGTGGGCCTTCTCAGAGAGATGCTTGTGTTCTTTCATGTCATTCAGTGTCGATTGGATCTGTAGGGAGAAATTACAAGTAGAGTCAGAATCGAGGAGTGCATAGTGAGATCGATTATTGAGATGTTTCATGGCTTCATCTATGTACTGCTGGCGGTCCATAACAACGACGGCTGATCCTTTGTCTGCAGGCTTGATGATGATGTCGGACCTGTTTTTGAGTGATGAGAGAGCCTGGCGTTCTTCTCGAGGAAGTTTGTCATGTCAAACAATTAAACAGTAAAGTTATATTTCTTCCCCATTTGGGCAAAGAAAGTTCAGTAAATGCCCTTCCTGGAAACAGTGTTAGATGGTGAATCATATGCTATACACCTTTGTAAATCAACTATATAAAATGAAAAATCTTGAGGATGGTTTTTTTGTAATTATTAATAATTCTTCACAGAAGATATAAACATTCAGTGGAGCGTTGTGGCCAGGTGGATTAGTCTTCGGACTTTGATTGATTGATTGATTCTTTATTTCCATGCAAAAATAAATCATACAACAGAAAATATATTGACAATATCTCATGGTAAAATAACAATAAACAATCATTGCATGGGAGGGAACAGTCATAAGCACAAGGCTTGAAAAGGACGCCCCTCAAGAAAGATTACGGCCCTGAATAAAATCAATATAAGTCATATTTAAAAATTACAGTAAAAGCAGGGCCAAAAGGAAAACACATCAAGCATGTCAAGAATAAATCAAATGATAATAACACACCAGCCGTGTATCGATTAGTATTACTATGTTTAACATAGATACGTCGTATAAAATAATACAAAAAATAAAGTATGCAATATGATGAAAGTCATGAAACTGATGATAGAACAATATCTTAACTCAAATAAGTGCTAATAATGGAATGCTTAAACTCAAACTTAAATTTGTTCAATGTAGGTGCACCACGTATAGTTAAAGGTATATCATTCCAGGTATCTGGACCAGTATGTCTTATTGACCTATGGGCTAAGGCAGTTAGCGGATTTGATAAATGTAAATTTGTTGAGGTTCTCGTAGGATAATTATGAATAAACGAATTCAAAAGGAACATATGATCAAATGTTAATGGTAATTGGCGACAGTGAAACTTAAACATAAACAAAGCAATTTGAAATTTATGTATATCATCAATTTTTAAACAGAGGGTCGTGGGTTCGAATCCCAGCCATGGCGTAATTTCCTTCAGCAAGAAATTTGTCCACATTGTGCTGCACTCGACCCAGGTGAAGTAAATGGGTACCTGGCAGGAATTTATTCCTTGAAATGCCACCGCGCTGTAAAAGGCTGCGAGGCTAAAGCCAGGGTAATAATATCCAATGTAGCGCATAGGGACTCATTTGGCAGTGATATGCGCTATATAAGCATGTTGGTATTATTATTATTATTATTCAATTCATTTTATTCAATCATTTAAAATATCAATATACAAACCAATATACAAAATCATACATGAATGTACAGATATTTAAATGATTAGGGTGCCCCTAAAAGCAAAAGCTTGATGAGTGGGACACCCAATACATATATATATATATATGTATAAACGTACATAAAAGTGAAAAGGTAACAATAATAAACACAAACAATACATAAGAGAATAAGACATGACATCCTTTGGAAAACAAAGGAGAGCACACACATTTGTAAAGACAATGAATGGTGCAAAAGTAATGATCCTAATTGGAAAACACTTTCAAATAACATATGCATGGCTCTCCATAGTTGTGATTAATCGGATCAATCGCAATTCTTCAGAAGATAGGGCTATTCTTTGATAATCTATATCTGGGGGTCGTTTCATAAAGCTGTTCGTAAGTTAGGAGCGACTTTAAGAACGACTGGTGATCCTTTCTTAGGCGCTAAACCATCGCCAATTTATTATACCGTTTACCACAAGAAAGAATCACCAGTCGTTCTTAAATTCGCTCTTAACTTACGAACAGCTTTATGAAACGGCACCCTGTGCTAAAAACAATTCTAAAGCCCTATAGACCATGATGCATGAATATTTAGAAAACGTATTGAATGGACACAGGAGTTTTAGATATATTTGGCTTTCCATACTTGTGATGTATACATTCTAGATACATGTATATATCGCTTTCAAAAGTTGTCATTGATCAGATCAATCAAAAGTCTTTGCTAACCTGTATCTGAGCTGAAGACGATTCTAAAGCCCTATAAACCATTGGTAGGACATGATTCTTGATGTCATCTGAGGGTGTCTTGGTCAATAGGAGTGTCATCCGTTGCATGAAGATCAGCAAAATCTTTAAAAAGAAACATCCAAAAGAGATACATCAGCGGGTAGTTTCACAAATGTACGCGATTGAGTTCTAACAGACATACACTGCATCCCACAAAAAGGGAAACCTGTTTTCAGAAATAGATTTTGCAATCATTAAAGGGGAATGAAACCTTGGAACAAGTAGGCTTGTGTCAAAACAGAAAAATCAAAGAATAAGAACAAAGAAAGTTTGGGGAAAATTCGACAAATAATGAGAGTTATGAGCATTTGAATCTTGCAAACATTAATGCCATGGAGATCCTCCAATTGGCAATGCGACAAGGAGGTGTGATGTCACATGTGAACAACTTTCCCTTTGATGGACTATAAAATACCCCTAAAATGTCTCTTTTTGCTTTTTCTTATGGTGATACAAACTCTTCATCCATGATGTATTCTTTAAAAATATGTATTTCATGAACTCCTATAGAAAAGAAATAACACATGATCTACTGATAGATGTGATAAAAGGCATGTTAAGTGAAATATATACCGGTACTTAAGTAATGCAGGGTCAGGGATGCCACTAGGTGCCCTAAAAAAATACTGAAACTTATCGCGGGCCAGGAGAGTGGCCAAGAAAAAAAAATTAGGGGGGGGGCCACCTTAAATTTTGGGATGGACACAGGTAAAAAATTGGACAAGCAAAAAAAAAACACCTCTAATTTAGGGGGGGGGGGAAGGACCAAGTGGCTTCTTACCTTGTTGTGATCGATGACTTTGAAGTCGAGGTTTGAAAAACTGACGGTAGTTAATTGTTGTGTGTTTCTCATAGAACGCTAGACCAAAAAGCTTCAGTCTCTGTATTTTGGTTGTTCAGCTGAACCGCATTGGCTCCACAAACCAATACATGGACTGAAGAGTTGTTGGCCCGTAAATAAAGACAACGTATCAGCTAACCCAGCTAGCTAGCTGATATGTAACCCAAGGAGCTACGGCCCGCTTCCCAGGCCGGAGCTCCTTGGGTTCCGTATCAGCATGCAGCATGTACCATTAGATCTAACATTCAGCGGAAACGGAAACCGGAAACATCTTTGTCGCATTGCCAATATGAGGATCTCCATATATAGCATTAGTGATCGCAATATTCAAATGCTCATAACTTTCTCATTATTTGTCCGATTTTTATCAAACTTTCGTTGATCTGTTTCTTTGATTTTTCTGTATTCACACAAGCTATCTTGTTCCAAATGTTTCATTCTCCTTAAAATATATTTTTACTATGAATTTGATACTGATGGTAAGAAAGAAATCTCATCTTTAATTTGAGACCAACAGCTTAGCAAATCATTCATGCTTGGCAGGTTACAAACAATAAATATTTAGGCCTATCACTTATAGTTTGAGCACAAACTCATGTGTTAATCTGAATCCACTCTCATTTCAGGGATCAGTGAGCAACTTAACAAAGAATACAAAAGAAAGTTTAATGAGCCAATCGTCAAATAGGCACGGTTGTCGTATCACAAACAAATCTTGTCCAATTTATCTGCGCAACCTGATTCAACATCAAAATTTCAAACCCCTCTTGCTCATTAATGCGTGAAGTATTCGTCACATATTAGGTATCAAAATGTATAAGAATAATCAAATTATATGATGATGCAAATAAAATATCATAATTGCTTTTGAAGAAAAAAGGTGTGAGAGTCCCAGTTTTCTTTTTCGGAAACACACTGTATATCAATCAGATAGGATATTTATTTACATCTGGGACAGACCTTTAAGGGGGAAGTTCACTCTAACTGTAAGTTTATTTTTTTTAAGCAGATAAATTTGAGAAATATATTGGTGAAGGTTTGATAAAAATAATTCACAGACTAATAGAATTACGACAGCTTATAAGTTTTTAATATTTTACATAATATGCGAGGAGCTTTCCCATATCATATAAAATGAAAAACCCGCCCTAAATCCTAATCGATAAAAAGAAAACAATTGACACAAGACCAGTTTGTATAGTCTATGACAGCATCGCAGCCATAGTTCATAGTATTCTGCATCAGACGTATTGCTAACGTTTCAGACTCATAATGGCAAACAAAAAAGCTGCAGCCTTGCCGAGATCATGGGCTAGGTTTTCCTGCCATCCTACTCCTTACCTGAACCGGTTCTTGCATCTTGAAGACATTCTTTAGGCTTGGTAAGACCAGCTTGACATACTCCTGATCTGTGCATTGCTCAGCGATGAGTAATACATTGGGGAGGACAAACGGCACCATGTCAGGATTCATGAATTCCTTACACAAGCATGGTAGTATCCTCTGCTGCACAACCCTCTAAGCATGAAAATAATGAAAATAATAATGGCGATGACCATAAAATTAACTCTTTGCCCGCCACGTACACTATCCCCTCTGCGCCACATTAATTTTGGGGTGCCACATTCAGAGGGGGTTTGCGTGCACTGTCTTATTCAACTCGCAATAACTTTTTACTGGTTTGTCGTATTGAAAAAAATTATGTAGCAAAGTTTTAGAGAAATGAATACTCTTGCCAATGGTATCATTTTTGTTATGTATAAAATCATAGATTTCGAGAATTTTAACTTTACATTCTGTTCCAATTTTTCGTTTAGGAGGGTATTTTATACCTCTTATATTTAATACTTTCTAATGAAGGTTAAATTTTTAAGTTAGTCCATTAAAAAGATATGTTCTTTAGCTTTCATTGCATACCAAATCCATGTCTTTATGGTCATTATGAGCTAAGCAGTTTAGGATTGAAATGGGGCATTCAAAAAGAGTAAACTGACAATGAACTAAACTCTTCTATTGAAATTGACCCTGGCTACTTCTCAATAGACTTCCCATCCTGGGAGACTTCCCGTCTATTGATACTTTGATCCCCTTATTGTTATAGGGAGGTGGCAATTTGTATCATTCTTTTATTACAAGGAAAGCAGTGCAAGCTATTGAAAGCTCATCGAAATATATCATAAAGCAGTTCAAAAAACTCTATTTTACGCGAAAAATCTCTATGTAAACAATGTCGGCGAAAGCTATAACACGAAAGCTAGATTCGTAAACAATGCAATACACGCGTCGCTATTGTATGTGTGTGCACACAATTACAATTAAATGCGTTCCGTACGCATTTTGTGCGAACTGTGACTTGAGTCGTCGTTGGCAGTCCGCTGTATGTGCCGCGAGTCGTCCGTGGCGGGCAAAGAGTTAATAACAAGTGGAACGCCTCTGGCAGTCTCGCCTGCATTACGCAATTTAATATAGCAGCAGTGCTAACTTTGAAAACTACTATAAAATAATCATTCACAAAAACATCATTCATATAATGACATAATACCACGTTCATTGACCATAAATGACATTTGAACGGAGACTTAAGACTGTCAACTACACCCATGTCCACATTTCATTCACTCTATCCATAAACTTTCAAAGTTATGATGGCACTTCAACAATTACCCCAACATGGCCTAAGTTTATTGACCTTAACTGACCTTTGACTTGGTTTTGTGACCTGAAACTCACAGGGGATGTTCAGTGATGCTTGATTACTCTTATATCCCAAGTTTTATGAACTAGATCCATAAACTTTCAGAGCTAGGATGGTAATTTAACATATACCCCCAACTCGTACAGGATGTTCAGTGATACTTGATTACTCTTATGTCCAAGTTTTATGAACTAGATCCATAAACTTTCACAGTTAGGATGGTAATTCAACAAATACCCCCAACACGGCCAAAGTTCATTGACCTTAAATGACCATTGACCATGGTCATGTGACCTGAAACTCGCACAGGATATTCAGTGGTACTTGATTAACCTAATGTCCAAGTTTCATGAACTAAATCCATAAATTTTCAAAGTTATGATGGTAATTCAACAAATACCCCCAACTTGGCCAAAGTTCATTGACCCTAAATGACCTTTGACCTTGGTCACGTGACCTGAAACTCGAGCAGGATGTTCACTAATACTTGATTAACCTTATGCCCTAGTTTCATGAACTAGGTCCATATACTTTCTAAGTTATGATGTCATTTCAAAAACTTAACCTTCGGTTAAGATTTTGAAAATAATTTTCCCAACATGGTCTAAGTTCATTGACCCTAAATGACCTTTGACCTTGGTCACGTGACCTGAAACTCAGGCGGGGTGTTTAGTAATACTTGATTAACCGTATGTCCAAGTTTCATGAACTAGGTCCATATACTTTCTAAGTTATGATGTCATTTCAAAAACTTAACCTTAGGTTAAGACTTGATGTTGACGCCGCCGCCGCCGCCGTCGGAAAAGCGGCGCCTATAGTCTCGCGCTGCTATGCAGGCGAGACAAAAATTAATAATGATCATCATCAGAGCTGCCAACCTGAAAAAGAACATTTCAGTATTTTTAAAGTTGAAAATCAGTATTTAGGTGATGAAATCAGTATTTAAAAAAAATACCATAGGACAATACATAAAACTGAAACTTAAGAAATCAGTATTTTACATTAAACTATCAGTAATTTTCTCACTTTTCAGTACTAAATACTGAAAATCAGTACTACTTGGTAGCTCTGCATCATCATCATCACCATCAACATCAACATCATCATCATCATCACCACATCATCATCATCAACATCATCAACATCATCACCACCAACATCATCACCATCATCATCATCGTCATCATCATCATAATCGTCATCAACATCATCACCACCACCACCTCATCATCATCATCACAATCATCATCAGTACCACCACTATCCTCTGCTGCACAACCCTCTAACGAAGAAAAAAGATAACGATCATCATCATCATCAAAATAATAGTTATCATTAAGCGAAAACGCATCCACAACTGACTGGTGTTTAACAGTTGGCAAAGTACATTATAACAGAAACATGCTAAAGCATTCAAAGCAGAAATGCATCAAACACCTTCATTGGCCCGAATTCACAAAGGTGGTTTTGAAAACCCACGGTTGAGTCCATGGTTTATGCAGATTTTCCTGTCTAAATTACGCTTAATTAAGCGCGTATCGAGCGCATGTATATAACATGTCCAATGCTGATGCGCGCTTTTGTCACTGTGCGCCAAATTGACGCCTGTTACCATGGTTAGATACGCTATTTTATTCATGAGTCCACTGTTTTTATTCATGAGTCCACTCTTCAAATACCTTCATAGAGTGTTCTTTGATGTGCTTAATTCCAGTAACCTGCTCTATTCCATTTCTACACAATATTTTGCTTTGAAATTCACCTTTCCTATTAAAAGAAATGAAAGCTTATTTGAACAAATTTATCCATTAGGTAACCATGAACCGGTCTATTGTAAAACCCTCCATCCGTCAAATCCGACTTACCTTGGGAAGAGTTGAGATTACTTTTGGAAGACCTTTGAAGAATTGAGCTTTCTGTTTGCTTTCTTGTTGAAACAATGAGTCAACGTACTGGAGCGTCATTGCGCCAACGTCATCAAAATATGGAATCTAAGAATGAATTCATATAGAATGATTTCAACAATGTCATCAAAACATGGAATCTAAAAATGAATTCAAATAAAATTATTGCAGCAATGTCATCAAAATATGGAATCTAAGAATGAATTCAAATAAAATGATTGCAGCAATGCCATCAAAATAGAGGATCTAAGAATTAATTCATAAAGACTGATTAGACCAATGCATCTACACATTGGAGAGTGAAGGTATCAACGTCATAAAAATATGGAATACAGATGACTTGATAAAATTTGAGGATTAAACAAATGACAGAGGGGGGAGATGGGGGAGAATTGCAAACATTTGATATCACACATCATGGTCGCACTGCCAATGGAAGGATTTCCATAACATTTGTGATCTCAGCATTCGAATGTTCACAAAACTCAAATTTTTCTCAAATTTCCATTGATTTCGTCAGATTGCTTTTACTCACTCATGTGTTAATGGGGGCTCATATGAGTATTACCAAGCAAAAAAGATATTCTAAGCTTTACAATAATAGGTAATTTTTCTATTGTATTTGTGATTAAGTCATGATAAAGGACCGATGATTCTTGGTTTCATTTTTGTGGGGGTGCACTTTCCTTCTCTTACCTTGCCTAGTTGATCAGCGTCCGGTCTGATGGTGGGTGTGGTACTTAGTAACATCTTCACATACTCTTTTAAACCATCAGGAAGGCTCGATAATAAAGATATATTCAGACTTCGCAACTAAAAAAATCAAAAGGATACTGATGTATCATATTTCCATTCAATATTCTTTATATCTGCAACTCAAATCCACTGTAAACAACCCTTTTTAAAAAGAACTTCATACATATCATACATGTAAGATTGGAAGTCAATGGTGACTATAATGTACCAAAATACAGTAAAACCTGTCTATTAATGCCACCCAAAAGAAACAGAAAAAGTGCCCACTGTGGACAGGTGACCTTAATAGTCAAATATTCCTTTCCGAATGGGAGACAATTTTGGTGACCACTGAAGATAGGATTTCACTATGCACAGGTGGTCACTGAGGCAGGTTCAACTATAAATTGATTTTAAATTATCAAATTTGATTGAAACTAAAAAAACGTTTTGTCATTGTTCTTATATTCTACACTCCATCATATATACATGTATGTAAACTGTAGGCTAGCGCTCAAAAATTAGTGAATCCAACCATAACATGTTCAAGTTCTGCCATGTTTTTGACATTTAATAGTGAAGTCAAGTGATAAAATAATACATCAACACTCAGTCTGAAGGAGTAAATTTTGAGGTGGGGTTCAATAAATATTGAGCAAAACTGCATAGATAACAAAGATACATGTTCTTTTCAATATTCCATATTTTCTTCCTGTAACAATCAATGATTGAAAGCAAGAAAAGAAAAAAAAACTCTAAATGAGCAAGGATTCAAAATAACTGTATATCAAAATTAAAGATATTATTACCTGTTCAGATTTCTGTTTAAATGTGGCAAGATTCTCGTTGCAATCATGGAACATTTTGCCGTTGTTGATCACGGAGTACATTAACATCCCAAGGCTGAACATATCACTGGAAGTATCACAGCTTTGAGTTAACTGGTATTCCGGAGCCAAGTAGTTCAGGTCTGGCTGAAGCACTGCCGAGATATTGTTCACAAGTTCACGTGAAGGGAAACTAGCCTATGAGAGAATAGGACAGTTATGCAATTAGGCATAGTTATATTCATATTATTTCCAGCTCTTTGACGAGACATTTGAAAGTCCTGGGTTCAATATCGGCCATGGCACTTACGCCAGTGAGCAAAGCATTCAACAAAAAGTGATCTTGTATCATGCATTCAAATAAATGAAATTCTGTACACATACTTGGAAACTATATGCCACTTTAAAAAACACAATATATAAATGAAATATTCCAGCGACTGTGATAGACTGTGTGATTGACAGATCACAGATGCAAAGATACAAGTGCTTTCCTTAATCATCATCATCATCATCTTCTTCTTCATCATCACCATCATTCTCATCATCATTCTCATCATCATCGTCATCATCTTCTTCTTCATCATCATCTTCATCATCACCATCATCATCATCCTTATCATCACTATCATCATCATTATCATCACAATCATCATTATCACCATCATGATCATCATCATCATCACCATCATCATCCTCATCATCACTATCATCATCATCACCACCATCATTATCATTATGTGATTGACAGATCACAGATGCAAAGACACAAATGCTGTTCTTTATCATCATCATCATCTTCTTCATCATCATCATCATTCTCATCATCGTCATCATCATCACCATCATCATCATCATCATCCTCATCAACACTATCATCACCACCACCATCATCATTATCACCATCATCATCTTTATCATCATCATCACCACCATCATGATCATCATCATTATCATCATCACCATCATCATCATCATCATTCATCATCATCATCACACCATCATCACCATCATCACCATCATCATTATCACCATCATCCTCATCAACACTATCATCATCATCACCACCACCATCATCACCATCATCATCATCATCTTTATCACCATCATCACACCACCACCATCATCATCATCATCACACCATCATCATCATCCTCATAATCACTCATCATCATCATTACCACCACCACCAACATAAACATCACCACTATCCTCATTACCATCATCATCATCACAACCATCATCACCACCATCATCATTATCACCTTCATCATCATCATCATCATCACACTATCATCCTCATCACCATCACCATCATCATCACCACCATCATCATCATCCTCATCATCACTATCATCATCATCACCACCATCATCATTATTATTATCTTTATCATCATCATCACAACCATCATCATCATCCTCACCATCATCATCATCACCATCATCATCACTCCCTAATCCTCCTCTTTATCATCACCATCATCATCACACCCTCCTCCTCCTCCTCATCATCATCATCATCACCATCATCATCACACCCTCCTCCTCCTCCTCCTCATCACCATCATCATTATCACCATCATCATCATCATCGTCATCACCACCATCATCATCATCATCCATCATCATCTTCATCATCCATCATCCTCATCATCGCCATCATCATCATTGTCATTGTCAGTATTTGTAACTTTACATTTTAAAAGGCCACAGTTTTTCACCCAAAATCAAACTTGTAAAGCTGCTTTGGTGATAAAATTTCCAAGCTAAAAAAAAGGAAATGTTTAAGATGCCATGACACTGTATGCAATAAAATAGTTTTAGCTTAGAAATGACAGAGGCCTTTTAGAAGGACTTCATTCTGGTATTTTATTATTCATGTGACTCACAGGTTTATCAGGTCGTGATCAGGGAGGGAAAATAAAGTCATGTGACTTTCTGGATGATCAAGTGATGATGAAGAAGGAAAACCAAAGTCATGTGACTGACTGAATGATCAGGTGGTGATGAGGAAGGGATAACAAAGTCATGTGACTTACTAGTTAATCAGGTAGTGATGAGGAAAGGATCCCAAAGTCATGTGACTTAGTGATTAATCAGGTGGTCAGTGATGAGGAAAAAATAACAAAGTCGTGTGACTTTATATATGGTGATGAGGAAGAGACAATAATGTCATGTGACTTACTGGTTGATCAGGTGGTGATGAGGAAGGGAAAAATTAAGTCATGTGACTTACTGGTTGATCAGGTGGTGATGAGGAAGGGATAACAAAGTCATGTGACTTACTGGTTGATCAGGTGGTGATGAGGAAGGGATAACAAAGTCATGTGACTTACTGGTTGATCAGGTGGTGATGAGGAAGGGATAACAAAGTCAAATCCAGCTAGCTTCCATGCTCCATTACCATTCAAGATAATACTCGCTGGTGAAATATTACCATGGACCATATGAACATCATTATGAAGAAACTTCAAGGCATCTGTTAACTGTAACGAAACATAAAAAAATATACAGAGATAAGTTTTAATTTCAATCTTGTTTCCCTCTGATATCATACTACTGTAGCTGAAAGCTTCACATCTTGCATTTTCTTTTTTTTCAAATCATCCCCTATATCAATGTACGATGTTATCTGAACTTGTCATTCAAATTCTGTTATTTCAAAATAGTGTAAACATATAAATTACAATTTAGTGACAAGCACATGTAAATTACTTTATTTTATACTGAGAGCACACAACCCACCTGTAGAAGGCCATATTTGATCTCGACTTCAAACAACTTGTGTTCTCCAATGTCCGGTGGTATGGGCGTCGGCATGTTGTCATGGCAACCTAATATATTGGCTAGGCTGGCAAAGACAGGCTCTGTAGCGAACGCCAGGCTTTCTCTGTGAAGTGAAGGAAGAGCAGAAGAGAAAACCAATTGAAGAAACTGCTGTAATCACCAATTAACATCATAATAATGTTACTTGTGCAAGAGATCTATAGTCAACGTTACAAGGAAAATGTGTGAAGTCACCGATCAATGCCTGCGAATGTTCCACTCAAGAGAATGCTCCAGTACTGTCATGCATAAAAAAAGTTGTGCATAACTTAAAAAGAGCTTTATAAAATACCATCCTGCAGGCTGATATCAATCCCTCCCCCCCTTGAACTTTATAGTTCAACCGGTATGTTTCATCCCTGTAGGACTCCATGAAAGATAAACCGTGTGTGAAAAAGGCTACCCTGTTTTTGGATGAACAAAAAAATAAAATCTAAGAAAAAACGGATGGATGGATAGATGGATGGATGATATAATGAATGAACAAATAATATAATGAATTAAACAATTAATACGTAAACAAGTATTGAGATAACTAACCTTGTTTCTTCCAATGGATGTTGAACAGTAAGCACACACGGATGTCTTAGTCTGGTCAACTGGGTTGAACCCTTACGTAAGATCTCTAACAATGGATCTCTATCCTTTTTGGCAAATCTTTCCAGAAGTTTCTTTTCAAATACAAATACACCTGCCTCCTGTTACAATGGAGATGAGGGAAAAATTCAAAATGTCATAATTTTATTATTTTACATCCAATTTTGATAAAATTTTCAGCATTATGCTTCTTTTTTTCTCTTTTTTTTTATCAAATCAACATTTTGTTAGGGTGGACTTGTCCTTTAATAAATGGCTAATAAATCTGTATCTTTACAAACCTGTTTCGTTGATCTTTTGACAGCAAGATAGATCTTCCACAAACATCCAGGACCGCCGCTACCGACGTGACGAATGACCTCATATTCTCTCATCACTGGGTTCCCGATAAACCCACCAACCGTACTCTTCAATTTATTCAGCATCTCCATCACGCTCGTCAGTTCTCGTCATCCACCTGCTAAAAAGTGGTCCGAAGATGCAGAAAATCTGAAGAAAAAAAATTTTAAGTGTTAAATGTAGGCACCTTTATGAATGTTATAGATGACAGGAAAGTTATAGAGGACAACATGAATAATGATTGCAATGATTGCATTAACTATAAATGAATACTGATTTTAACTGATTCACCTGGCCCCATCATGCTTTGTTTGGAAATTATCACAGAAAAAAACTCTCTAAACAAAAGTCTTCTTCATGAAGGAATATCCAGAAAATCTTTGTGAACAAAAAACAAAAGCTTAGCTAAACAAAAGCTATACAAAAAATTCCTAGAATACGCTTGTCGTGCACACTTAAAGGTCAAGTCCACCCCAGAAAATTGTTTATTTGAATCGATAGAGAAAAATCAAACAAACATAACGCTGCAAATTTCATCGAAATCGGATGTAAAATAAGAAAGTTATGACATTTTTAAGTTGCACTTATTTTTCACAAAACAGTTAAATGCACAACTCAGTGATATGCAAATGCGAGAGTCGATGATGTCCATCACTCACTATTTCTTTTGTTTTTTATTGTTTGAATAATACAATATTTCAATTTTTACAGATTTGACAAGAAGGACCAACTTAACTTAACCATAAACTGTTAACACAATGGTAATTCCACATGTTCAGGGAGAAATGAAACTTTGTTTCACTTGACAAGGAGGAGAAAATATATATATTATATTTCATATAATAAAATACAAAAGAAATAGTGAGTGGGTGACGTCATCAATTCGCATACCGACCAGGATGTGCATATAACTGTTTTGTGAAATTAAGCGAAACTTTAAAATGTCATAACTTTCTTATTTTACATCTGATTTTGATGAAATTTTCAGTGTTTTGCTTGTTGGATTTTTCTCCTTTTTTTCAAATCAACATCTTGTTGGGGTGGACTTGTCCTTTAAGATCTAAATATTTTCATCAGGTTCATTATTCATCATATTCATAGCTACATGTGCCATACCCCTTTTTTGGTTGATATGAATTGAAAATTGAATTAAAGGGGAATCCAACCCAAATAAAAACTTGTTTTTATAAGAAAAAGAAAAATCAGACAAGTTGATAGGTGAAAGTTTGAACAATATTGGACAAACACCAAGAAAGTTATGAATTTTTAAAAGTTGTAAATATTGGTAATCACTATACTCATGGAGACTTCAAATTGGCCGCATATGGGATGTCATAGTGATGTAAGGCAAGGACTACTCTTCCATGTACTCCAATACATATTATGGCTAAAATGTCATTTTTCCCAAAAGTTTTACTTCAAATAATATTTTTCTTTCATGAGGACATTAAACAATATACTACCTGGGTTATATTTAGATTACTGCCCCAGGGGAATGGGTACTTAGGAGAAAACCACAAATCCCTGATAATAAAGTACCTGGCCTATGGGAAAGTTGTCCTTGCCCCTTGTCATAATTTACTTACCCAGTTGCCAATTTGAAATGTACATACTATTAGTGATCTCAATTTTAAAGCAGCTATAACTTTCTTATTGCTTGTCCGATTTCTTTCAAACTTTTACCAATCTGTTTAATTAGGTGGTCTGTCGATGACAGATCACCTATTGATTTCGTTAGAATTTTCTTTCTTTATTTATTTTTATTTCTTCCGTACACTTTTTTGTACACACGTTCACTCGAAATCGACATGGTCAATTTCCTTCAAATTTCTGTCAGTCATCAAGCCCTATGATTTCAAGTTAAATCAACTTTTTCAAGGTCATTAGGTCATCGTGAAGTCATCCAGGCGCCATTTTGTAAAAATCAGGTCATTATCATATCTCAATAACGAGTCATCAAAAATCAACCATATTTGGTATACATCAACTTCAGGTCAAAGGTCAACTAAAAATTTCATCAAATTTCGCGCGCGCACCTCGACGCGCACGTACGCGCGCATTAAAATTTTAAAATGCTCAAATTCGTTCCAAATTAATTTTCTATACGTTTCAGGCCATTTTAAGCATTTTGCAAAAAAACGCGCGCACGCACATGCGCGCGCGTTTTCGCGCGTAATTGCATCTTCCAACATAGAATCGCCAAATTTTTTCTGTCATCATATTTGGCACATTTTTTCAAGCATTTTGATACCTTGTTCAACTTTTTCTGCCCATTAATAACGGAATGAGCGTCCGTTTAAGATAATTACCGTGCGCGCGAGCTTTTGTAATACATAGCATACATGGGCAAAAACATGCCTGTACAAAATCCATTGTAGCGCTTTAGGATGTAAGGTGACCCCAAGTTTTTTTTCATATTTTGATAGAGTATGAATCGGAGATATGATTTCATGTTTCATTTGACCCTCAATTAACTCATGATGTCATCATAATGGCCTCCGAACTCAAAATTTCAATTTTCATATTATGACGTCAGCAGATTTTTGGAAAATTGATTGTATCTCTGCAAATGTTGATCAATTTTCTTTCAAATTTTGATATGTTCTACCTTAGAATATTCTCTACAAATGCAGTCACCACGATATTTCATTTTGACAAAGGCATCATGGCGTATTTTTGCGATTAAAGGAGGCATGTCAATTTTTCACATTTTGCGTGTATTCTCTATGGGACATGACTTTTTCTCAAAACTGGATTCTACATTTTCGTCTTTCGCGAGCAATTATCTCCGTCGTTTTATCTTTGTTTACGCTGAGCTTTGAGTATGTTGTAGCTGAGAAAAAAAGCTATCATAAATGTGCCCTTTATTTTTCGATCAGATGCCAGGATCATGCTCATATTTCACTTACAAAGTGGGATTTGATAATTCCATTTTCCGTTTACGTGTAATCTCTATGGGAAATATTTTGGTATATCGGTAACGCACTTGACTTCCGACCTCGAGGTCCCTGGTTCGAGTCCGGGCGTCTCCAACAATTTTTTTTCTTCACTTTTTTTTCTTTTTGACCTTTCACTCTACCATCTCCTTTGAATATTAAAACACGTACAATCGCAAATAATGTAATAAAAAAACATATTTACTTTATTATTACCCTATTATCACTAGATCCATTACTTTTGGCGTGTAATCCTTATGGGAGATGACTTTTTCTCAAATCTGGATTCTACATTCTTGTCTTTTGCGAGCAATATCGCCGTTATTTCGGCTTGGTTTTGTTGATTTTTGAGTATGTTGTAGCTGAGACTATACGCTATCTAAATTTTCTCTAATTTTGTTCAGTCTGATGTCATCGTGGTCTGTTGATGATAATCATCAACATCATCATGATCATCATCATCATCATCATCGTCATCACCATTACTATCAAGATCATCATCATCATCATGATCATCATGATGATCATCATTGTTTACATGTCTATATAACTTCTCCCTTTCTCAATATAGTAAATATTATAATCTCTCATAAGACTTGAAGACAGACCACCTAATTCGTCCCCATGACGAATTAAATTTCTAGTTTATTTTTCTCCTTCCCAACAAAACATTTTATGGCCAAGGCTGGATTCCCCTTTAAAAAAATATTTAGAATTAAATTTAATCAAACCAGACAAAAACAGGAATGCATAGACATTAGTGAGTCCATCACATATGGACCACATCTTTCGAAACTGACCACCTTGCAGGCATTAATATAAATAATATTCATATATTAATATAAATTATAAATGCTACGCGTGGAAGAGTAATGTTAGGCGCAGTGTCCATAAGAACGAAAATAATTGATTTCACGAGAGAAAAAGGTATTATACCCAGTTGTTGTATGTCGGGACAGGTTGTGGGTCTGGGCGATCAATTTTAGAAAGTCATTTGGAAAAAATTACAAGCAAAGTTTCATCAATTTTTAGTACAAAACGTTAGGAAATATCATAGACTAATGGGGTGTTGCAAGAAACTTGCGATTGAACGCAAATCGAACGCAACTCCCAAAATCGAGCGTAAGTCCTCCGATTAAACGCAAATCTGCAATTGAACGCAAGTTACGTTCAATCCTGTTGCAAGAAGAAGTTGCGTTTGATCAATTGAACGTAGATCAAGCGCAAGCTTTGCAATTGATTGCAAATCGAACTAACTTATGTGAGATTTTGGAGGACGCGCAAAATTTGCGCTCAATTTACGTTCAATTGATTGTCCATAGGCTTGTGTACTAATTCTGCCAAAAAAATAAAAAATTTATTTTGTTTTGAAAAGGTGTGTAAATTATACCAGTTTCAATTTCCCATAGGTTTTTTTCAAGAAAAACTTGAAATAATGTTATTTTCAACCTTCATAGGCCTCTATACAGCAATTATGCCATTATTTTCACAAAACTTCACTACATTCTCTCCTTATATCATTCTAAAGTGTGTCAATCACCAAAAATATTCTGCTCTCGTTATCAGAGGTCATGAAATATTCAAATTGTGATTTCTGAAATAATTTGTATGAAGAAATAACTCTCCATAGGCACAAAAGCCACTCTTTATTAAAACACTTCATGCACTGGCAAATGCTTACCAATATTTCTGAGGGTTTGCAGTAAATACAACTCAGAATTTTTTTTGCAAGAGCACCAAATTGCTTTAATGCTTTCATTCATACATATCATAATGAATAACATGCCCAATTAAGTTCTTTTAGTTTGATTTCAAATTAAACATACATTTCAGGAGATTGCTATACTTCAAAATCTGAAGCTCTCTTGTTTCTCCTCTTTAATCATGAGATTGCATCGCAGATATATATCACACTTGCATACAGGGATGAGGTCGAGGCTGATTCTTCAGAGTAATGAGGCAGCTTGAGAAAACTTCCCATAGATTCTGTACAGTGACTCGGACCAAGGCCAGCAAAATGTTGTCTCGAGGTCAGCATTGACTACATCCCTGCTTGGAACTGAAAAGATCCATTGATCTGTGCACAAAAAAGAACACTGCTCAGACATTCATTATTGATGGACCTTTTATTTTTATTTTTCATTGTTTCTTGCTCCCGAGGAATTACTTCTGAGATTCAGTTATACCAAATAAAATTGAATATCATCTTCATCAAGTGTTTCACCACCGAATGTCTTGTTTGAAATTGACGTGTCTCATGCAGAAGACCACAGTCCTTAGGGTTGGCATGAAGAATCCATAGAAGTCCAGTCAGGAAAGCCACAAGCGTCTCTGCTTGAAGGAACAAATCTGGTTTCCTGAAGCAGTCTAATTTGAGATGAATTTGGAAAGCTCCATGGAGTAAAATTTTTTAAAGCAGCAACGCCCTCATTCTGAAATCTGCTCTTCCATTAATGTTACTACAGACAGGAGCAGCTCTGAATTCAGTTCTGATAATAAACCTGTTCATAAAACAAATAATAATAAGGAAATAATGCAAGCCCATAACCATACATAGCTTGGGTTAGTTCAAATTTTGTCCTTTCAATGCAAGAACGCCCTTAGCAAAACATTTTTGTGCACCCAATCGGTGCAGAAATGCCCCTATGCCTGCTGGTAAGGGCGTTGTTTGCACCGACATGATGATGTGATAGAGGGATAGTGGCTTACTCCTGAGACCATAGTAATTGGCAATTTGCCATGATGTAATCTAAAAAAGTGTGAACTGATTGTTTTCCCCCAAATAAATGAATCATGGAAATTAAAATATGCAATAAATTAAATCAATGAAAGCCTTTTTCATTTTGCATTATCCTTGGGTCAATGTGTACAGATTTCACCCCCATCTGCATTACGATCATGGTGAATTATTGATAATAATACAGTTTACATGTAACCTACACCATTTAAGAGTTGATAAAATGAATCAATCAGCTGGTTGCAAGAACACACATTGTAGCAGACACAGTTATGGTGGTTTAGTCCAGGATAGGCCCCATAGACAAGGGGTCGAACCTTGTTTTTCTAGATATACAATGTTTTTTTATGGTTTCTTGTCAATTCGAGGGTGCTGATTCCGAATCTGAATGATGCCACTCTTGTAACCTTGAGCATTTTCCGCAAATTGGCAAAATCCAATATGGCCGCCAAAATATGCAAATTACCCATGAAAATCATAAAATTGCCCACACATTAGCTATAAAATGCATGTAGTTGTTGTGCAGAAGTGAAATACCAATTGGAAAAGCGATATTTGACAAAATATTTATTTCATTGATATTCAAAATGGCCGCCATAACCCCTGTATACTTTATTATGTAGAATATGAATGGGGAAATTTTTTTTTTTCAAACAAGAGCACTATTATTGCAGGTGATTGTGACCTGCGAGTGGACTACTGTCTGAAAACATGACTATTAACAAAACTATGTCATTTGTATACTATCTAATGTGATAAATGCTGTATTATGATATTCAAAATGGCTGTCATAGACCCCTTATACTGTGTACAATATATAAAAGGGGACAAATAATTTTCACAACCTTTGAATTTGTTTGACTTTAAAATGCCAATAACTGCGAAATATTGGTGTAACACTGTCTGACAAAAAGGATTTCTAACGAAACATATCATTTCCCTTGCAATTTCGGTAATTATGCTGCATGTTGACATTCAAAATGGCTGCCATAGGCCCTATCTGTATGATGAACAAAGCGAATGAAGAAACTAATTTTCACAAGAGTAAAAACAATAAAATGAATGTAATTGTAATCTACGAGCGAAATATTGTCTAAAAACATGTTTTCTGGCGAAACATATCATTTCCTTTTTCATGCATGAGATAAATGCTGTATTGTAAAATTCAAAATGGCCCCTATGGGCCCTTACAGTATTATCTAAAATGTAAATGGGGACAAATACTTTTGAAAGAATTAGGATTTGCCTGACTATGAAATCCATATAATTATGTTGTATAAGGAAAATATTGTTTGAAAACGTGATTTTTTTTAATGAAATATAAAATTTCCTCTCCCATGTAGGTGACAAATACTGTATTTTGACTTTCAAAACGGCCACACAAGCCCCTACAAATTCTGTAACATGCATATAGGGAAACTAATCATCACCAGAATGAGAACCAAAAATGCACGTAACTATGTGATGTATAGGTAAAATTTGGTCTTGAACATGATTTCTGACTAAATACATCACATAATGGTTGAGAAGGTAATAAAGGCCTTACTTTGAAATTCAAAATTGCTGCCATAGCCCAAAGTAGTATGTACATTGTAACTGGGGACAGATAATTTTGACAAAATTTTTACTATGAAAATGGCTTAATTTTGATGTAAGTGTGAAGTATTGTCTAAACCCAATGATTTCTAATGAAATATATCATAGCTTGTGTCATAAAGGTGATGAATGCAGCCTTTTAAAAATGAAAAATGGCCGCCATAGTTCCTTATCTTAATATGTAAAATTTGAATGGGGAAAGACAATTTCCACAAAGAAACATATTGCAGCCATTTTGAAATTTAAATATAGCATTTATTACCTAAATAACATAAGAAATGATCTATTTGGTTAGAAATCATATTTTCAGACGATATTTCACTCATACATGCAACACCATTTAGTCAAGCTAAGCCAAATTCTGTTAAAATTATATGTTCCCATTCACAAAGTACATAATAAGCCTACCGTTAGGGCCTGTAGCGGCCATTTTGACTTTCAAAATACATTATTTATCACCTACCTGGCAGAATGAATGATATATCTTGTTAGAAATTATGTTTTCAGACAATATTTTACTCTTAAATCACAATTATATGCATGTTATGGTGCTGACTCCTGTGAAAATTGGTTTCCCAGATCGATTGTACATAATACAGTCAATGTCTTTTGGCGGCCATTTTGAAAGTCAAAATACAATATTTAACACAAATATGAAATCCGAATAATATATTTCGTTGCAAATTATATTTGAAGACAGTATTCCACTAATTTACCACAAAAAATATGTTTTAGTGCTCACCTTGTGATTGTTTTTGTCCTCTCTCACATCGTAGATCATAATTTTAGGGCCTTTGGCGGCCATATTAAATATCAAAATACAGGGTTTATCACATACATGGCATGTTAAATAATAAATTTCGTTAACAATAATGTTTTTAGTCAGTATTCCACTCGTTTATCTTAACAAAATGCATTTTACACGAGGTTACACGAGTGGCATCATTCAGATTCGGAATCAGCACCCTCAAATTGACAAGAAACCATCAAAAAACATTGTATATATAAAAAAATAAGGTTCGACCCCTTCTATCCTGGACTAGTTCTGAGGTTTCTTGTTTATTCCAGACTTCTTTGTCATCATAACTGTAGTAAGCAATTAAAAGCAAAAAGCAAAGAGATAAAACATGTTCATGAAATTAATATACAAGTTAAGCTCAGTTGCCAGTGTGTTAATCATTATAGAAGTCCCAGGGTGTTTTAATTAAAGTCACTTCTGGCCTGGGGAGGGGCACTATGGTTCCTCAGCCATGGGCGGCACAATAAAAAATTTATGAATCATACCTTTTGCTTTAATTTACTAAAAAAAGCTTGTAATAGAAAGCTAAACTTTGGTGTACATATTCCTTTCTAGAGCATTCCTAACAACTTTACTTTAAAAAATCTGGTATAAAAAAAAATCCTTTCATGTTTTTTTTTAAATATTTTTTCTTATTAAAAACTTCTTAAATGTATTTTTTTAATTGTTATTTTCAAGACAAAGTTACTATTGTCAATAAAAAAAATTACCCAATTAACTTTTTACATGTAATCATGTTTTTGTCTGACATGTACTTAAACAAACACAATGTTGCAAAATTTCCTGACCCTGTACCTGGAAATTGCAAATTTGGTCTCAAAAGTTGCGTGAGACTTGAAAGTAAAACGCCAGTCAGTGGTGCGGTAATAAAATTTTGAGTGGCAGATTTATTCTGAAAAATGTGAAGGGGGACCATATGCCCCCCCCCCCCCCGAGTATTGTGCTTGATGTAAAAAAAATCATGATTATGCATTCAATATTAATAAAATAATAATGATGCACCATATGAGACACCCTTTTACTGTAAGCACTTCTTCTTCTTCTTCTTCTTCTGTATCCTTCCTCCGCTGTATCGGAGATCCGCAGTTTAATACTGCATTAACATTAGCGTTACATATTTTGACGTGAGAGTAAGGTAGATCGAGAGAGGTGAATCTTATGCAAGAAATTTAAGACAAGTAGGTTGAGGTCGTTTCTAGAGGAATCTGCTAATTCGATGTCAGGAAGAAACAGGACGGAAGCGGTAAATTGTTGAGGTTCTTGATCATTGAAATGCACAGAAAAATACTGCAGTTCCTCGTCTTCTTTTATTAAGTTTAGAAGGGTTTTCCTGTGTGTGCTAAACGCTGGGCATTCTCCAACAAAATGTACAACACTTTCCAGTTCGGAGTGGCAGAACTTGCAGGACTTTGTGGTACTTTGATTCAGAGAGAATAACCTTCTATTCGTTGGGTATGTACTGCAGGATAATTGAGCTCTGATGGACATAGCTTCCCTCAGGAGAGGGCTGGAGACTTGCTTTGGGTAATAATTCTTTTTATCACGTTGGGTCATGCCCGACCATAGACTTAGAGAAGATTTTTTAGCAATTGCAATTTCAAGGGCAGCATAGTGTTGTTTATAAATTTTTCCCAGAGCTAGCTTCTTCCATACTTTATATGGAATGCGATCTCTAAGGATGTTAGTGAGACTTGGAAGCTCATAACTATTGAGGATTTTTATCCAGCGTCTTACCAAAGGTGTATTGTATGCTATACCATTCAACAGGATTCTTCTCTCAGTGCGCTCGTCTGAAAGGCTTGCATATTGTCCAAGTAAGAGAAGAATTTCATAGTCGATTCGCTTATCCATTGGGAGGATATCGAGCAATAAATAAACAATTTCGTCCGCCGCACTCCTTAGCAAACCAAGCACTCTTTTAAAAAGAAATGTTTGAGCCTTGTTCAAACGAGACAGCATGTAGTTGGTAAGTTGAATAATCTGAATCCCATATAGCATTCTTGGTATGCAGAACATTTTCCAAAGATGAGTACATATTGGTGGCAGCAGGCGTAGAGTTCCTTGCTTAGTTCCAGTGAGAGAGAAGAAGGTGTTATATCCCTTTGAAATGATGTTATTGGTATGGTCAATATTACAATTGCTTTTTACTATGCCAAGGTGTGGGTGCTCTCTGCTTTCCTTGATTGTCATTCCTCCCATTTTCCACTCGACTGAACTTATACTGGTTGATGCTTTTTTGTTTATTACTACTACGGCACTTTTTTGTGGATTAATTTTATATCTCCAAGCACAGGAATAAGAGAAGGTGAGGTCCAGCATTGATTGGAGTTCTCGGGGGCATGTACTGATTAGAGCAACGTCATCTGCTAGTACTATCACTCCCATGTAGCAACCATTAATAGAGCATCCAAGACAAGCGTTCCTTAGTGATTTGATCAGGCCATCGATGAAGACTGTATATAAGGTGGGAGAGAGCACACTCCCCTGTTTTACACCTTGAAGGATTTGAAAAGGAGAGCTGACTTTTCCTTCCCACATGACTCTACTGGTACTACCGTTGTAGAACTCTTCCAGTGTCGATAACAGGGATTCATGGAGGCCTAGGTTTCGAAGCTTAGAAAATAGGCCTTTATGCCAAACGATGTCAAATGCTTTCTGTGCGTCGAGAAGAGCAAGGTATGTTGTACATTTCTTGGCAGAGTTCAGTTGGATTATTAATTCCAGTGAAGATGCAGTAAGGAGGCAAGATTTGCCTTTCTGGAATCCAAATTGTAACTGGTCTGGGACATCATTTATTGCGAGTGGAATTTCTAGTTGAGATTTGATGAGCATTTCCAAAACTTTACCAATTGTTGAAGAAACTGTTATGCCTCGGTAGTTAGAAGGATCTTTTACATCTTTTCCCTTTCCTTTGTGAACTGGGACTATAAGGCCGGACTTCAAAGGTTCAGGAATATACTTTAGGGATATACATCGATTGATGAGAGCGAGAAGTAATTTCCGAGCTATTGGGCCAAGATATATAAGATGCTCAGGAGATATATTATCAGGTCCTGCAGCTTTTTGTTTCTTGAGAGAGTTAATAGCTTCATCTAGATCTTTTGAAGTAGAGGGTTGAAGTGGTTGATTCAAATTTTCCTGGAACGGGCGAGTGGGAATAGCTTCATCCAATTCAGGCGGAGAAGAGGCACTCATGTAATCCGGTTTAGCAAGATCTGAGAAATGTGAGTTGAAGCCATCTAAAACTGCCTCTCCTTCATATGTTGTACCCCTATAAGACAGTGTATCAGTGGACCGTGATCCTTTAGTGCTTTTGACAAGCCTATAGAAGAGTTTATCATTGCTACCTTTAGCATCCTCAATTTCTGAAAGGAGATTATTGTGATACATCCGCCGTGCTTGCCTGATGCTACTTCTAAATAGACGTTTTGTATATACATGCTTGATCCAGAGAGGGTCCTTGCCTTTTGGTTTTCCGCTGGCCCTCCAGAGACGCCAATAATATTGAGATTGTTTATAACAATAACTAATGTTTATAACAATAACTAACTAATAACTAAGGTAAGCACCTGGAAAAGCATTGTAATCATCCATTAAACAATTTAAAGTGAAAAAAAATCTGTCATCTATATAGCACCTCATGTGCTTGCATAAAAATCAAGTTAAGACTAGAGTCAGTTACATAGTAGCCCGGGGGGGGGGGGGGGGGGACTCACGAAATAATGCATATGGGGATGTGCCGCTGGAATGGGTCGCCTTTTTGGAAGAAATCCCTAAACATGGGGTATGGTTTTATGCTGGAAAATCCCTAAACATGGCCCAATTTTTAAATACTGGCCTTAAACATGGGTCCATATTCTACTCTTGTCTTAGGTGCAAATACAAAATTACCTTACATTTTGGGCGATAACTTTTTTCTTTTTTTTTTGCTTGTCAAGTTTTCCAGGCGAAAATGTGCCCCCCCCCCTTGTGGAAATCCTGGATCCGCCCCTGTAATGAATCCCTAATAATGGGTACCTTTTTAGCCGAAATGACCTGTAAATATGGGTACGGGTTTCAAACCTTCAGCCGCACACTTTTGTCCAAACCAAATCTAAGTACCTTCCCCCCGGCATAGTAGACCTACATATTGAATCTAAAAAATAGATTTATTTAGGCTTACATGTATATCTTTTTATATTTATATGTGATGGATATTAAAAATGTGACTCATACGGCACATCATTACAAATCAACGACACAAATAGACTGTCCTTGCAAAGAACCTCTTGTGCAATCTGCCCGTAAGAAATTTTAAAAAGAGCCCCGGGCGGGCAACTCCCTGTTCAATGTTAAAACTACCCCAAGAATGTGGCAGATGTGGCCAATAGGTTTAATAGCCCAATAACATCTTTAAAAAAATTAATAGTATACATGTAGACCCCCTATACCTTTGTTGTTGTTTTTTTTAGCCTGGTGAAAAATGTGGAGAACCCCCCCCCCCCCTCCAAAAAATAAAAAATAAATAAATAAAATAATAATATTAAATAAATCTAAAAAATTCCTCCAAAGTCAAGAGCAAAATTTTCATTCTATCCCAGGCCAGGCAAAGGAAAGTCATAAAAAGGGAGGTTAGACAGACTCTTAAAAAAGAGAGACTAATGGAGAGGATCTAATAATGGAAGTCTTTGATTTAAAGCCTAACGTTAGATTAAAAATCCTTTATTTAAAAACAAAAAATTGCTTTCTGTCGAGTGTTTCTCAAAAGTTGTGGCCATTCCCCGGGGGGGCCACTTACATTGACGAGTGGATACCATGCGCGACCAAAAAAACACGTAAAAAGGATGTCTTTTTCAAGATAGGGCACGTTACGTACGTAACGTGATAAGGGTGTCAAAAACACAAAAATAATGAAAAAAGGTTATCTATTTCGCTAGGAAAGTTACGTGTTTAGGGTCAAATTTGCGGGGATGATAAAACAAAATTAAAATGTTTTATAAAGGATGTCCTTTTTGCCCCAACACTACTTGTTTGAAGTGGGATCGTACCATAAAACCAAATGAAAACCGACGACCAAAGGACCCGTGACATAACAATAAAATATTCCCGTACTTGTTTAGGGGCTCATTTCAGGGAATATTTGCCAAGAGTATCATTTTGTTCCCAATACTTGTTAAGGGCAGGGTTTCACACGCCAATACCTGTTAAGGGGTGCATTTTCAGAATATGGAAATTACGTGTTTAGGGTGCTTTTCGAGACCCCATGGTCGCGCATGGTATCCACTCGTCAATGGAAGTGGCCCCCCCGGGGGCCATTCGACTGCATTGAATCCATTTACTGGATGGTTATTCGCCGTTGAAACTGATATACCGTAAGTAACGGTGTATTAACCGCACCCGTGTATTAACCGCACCCCCCATTTTCGGATGAAAAAAAAAAAAAAAAAAAAATCATCAAAAAAAAAAGTCATTTTAAAAACTGACTTTCTATCTCTAATATGCGTATTTAAGAAAGAGTAAAGAACCAAAAATGTTTTTAAAAATATCAAAGTATTACTGGTAAAAAATGATGGGAAATCAGCGCTTCGTCACTTATCTGCAAATTGCCGACATTATTGGCCAACTACACACTCACCTCACACACACACATATGATATGGTACCGGTGTTCATTGCAAGTACCAATACCAGCATCAACATGGGGCTCACCCATTCGAGAAGATCGGTCATACCATATTTCCTGCATCACCGCCCCACTTTTGCTTTCAGAATTCTGTCTAGCATTCAATGTCTTGACATGAATTTCAGACAAGGGAATATGGAAAGGTTCAAGATACGAGAAATTTGCAATTTTGTTCAGGTGTTTTTCTTGTCTGCTTTGAACCACTACCGGTAGTTCTCAGTACGTGTGTGGCGGTATCTTACAGACAGCAAATAGGAAAAAAAATGCTAGTACCGGTATACCCTATTTTCAATGGGAGCTCTGGGCGGGAATAAAATGAATAATAATAATATAAAAAAATAGAAAGTCGGAAGGAATGAAGATGGGGATGGAAGATTTAAAGATGGATGATAGAGAGAAATGAAGGAAAGGCAAATGATAGAAACTTTCTTCCGTTTACCTTCCTCCTCATGGCACAAAATTGTCAAATAATACCAATAATTTGTCAAACATTATAACAGCCACGGAAAGGTAAAGTGCCAGCTTAAGTTGACGTTGCGATAAACATTACATATATGCGTGTCTTATTCGGCTAGCCGCACCGTGCTGTTCGGTCGATTGTCGATTAGCGTCTGAACTTTGCCGCGTTGACTAATAAATGACAACAAAGACAAAGTCACACCATTCAAAATGTCAGTTTTATGAAGGTAGGTGCGTTTTTTAGTGTAATCTAACTTTGAGGAACATTAACGGTAGATACCGGTAGTCATAGTTGCTTCCCTTTTATACCCGCGGCTCATGCCCCTCTAAACGGCATTGCCCCAAGCGGCTACGCTCGGCCACCCGACGCGAGTTCTAAACTGGTAGTGGTATCAGGCCGAGATTGGCTTGGCTCAGACCTATCACCGTGTATAAACCACACCCCCGACTTTTGATTCTGTCCCGCCAAGAAAAAGGTGCGGTTAATACACCGTTACTTACGGTAACTTAAAAATCATTTCAAATATGAACAATAATAATCTTTTAAGGTCATTTTCGATGTTTCATACATAATTAGAGCCTACAAATTTACTTGCTTCAGGGTGATTTTTAACAGCACTGCACCGGGAATGTCCTGCCGTGTTGTTGGTACAACAGTGCATTAGCGACACAAAAAGTCAAGTGTGGGACTGGGTTTAAACTGTGTGGTAAAAAAAAATTTTGAAGGTGAAATTTCGACTGGCGATAAAGATACATTTTCACACTTTACAAAATAATTTTTTCCCTGGCATAGGTCTAAAACATATAAATTCTCTGAAAACATACATACTGGAGAAGGAAAGCTGTGAAAAATTAATATTTTCTACTTTATACTCTCTTCCACAATCATGATTAATGCAAGGATTATTTTGCTTCATCAGCTAGTCTTGTGCTGCAGATCCTGTGTACTGCTGCAAATCGTCTGCAAATCAGCTGCAACTTGCGTTCAATCGCAAGCCTTTTTCTTGCAACGCAAATTGGCGATTGATTGCTAGTTGCAGTCGATCGGAATCGGCTGCAAAGTTGCAGTCGATTTGCAATCAATTGCAACATATTCTGGTGACCCGGGTTCGATTCTCACTTGGTACGCTAGTGCCCTTTGGTAAGGCATTAATCCTCAGTACCAGGTCCTTCGGAGAGGACCTTAAGCCGTCGGTCCTCTGGTTGCTTGCTTACAAGCATTCATGCTTTCTTAGCAATCAGGTAAAAAATCACCACCAATAACTTTCTTGCAACACCCCATAATAAGACTGTCTTAGAGAACAAAATAGAAGATGACAACTATTGAATTCATCTTTTTAGTGTAATCCAAAGACAAAAAAGAAGGCTTCAAAAATATAAAGTGTCCGGACACCCGACCCCCCCATCCTATAAGTTTTTGTAGATTTTATCAGAATTGTATTGACTGTAGAGTATTTTATTGACTTTATTGTCAATGATTTATTGTCCAGACCTGGCTGAATCCTGCAAAACAGTGGTTCATGCATAACCTGGCTTGTTCATTGAATGAGTGGGTTCATGGGGCATCAATCATACCAAGAAATCAAATCTTGCATGGAACCGCTCTGCTATTCCTCGATATTCTGACAAGTCTGACTCCTGCAGTCTGGGTTAATAATAGACCAAAAGCTTCGGTCTCTGTTATGTTGGTTGTTCAGCTGAACTCCGTTGGCTTCACTCACCAAATACAGAGACCGAATTTCTAGCGCGATCTGTACAGGGGACTCAATGGCCATATGTTTATGTACTTAAAGAGAAATTCCAGTAGTTGCTAAACACTGATTTCATGAGAAAGTCTGTAAAACCAGGCTTAATTGTCAGTATATCATCGAGGATCTAGATCTGGTACAGTTACATAAACTGAACTTTGTGAAATCTTGAAATCTACGCTGAAAAATGTTCAGACTGAACTTCCCCAACACAGATAAGCGCACGTGGGACAGCGTATAATTATTGCTTTGAGCGTCGGGCCCGACGCTCTACCCGAATCCTGTGCTTATTTGCTGATTTCTCAGCAATTACACAATTTCTTCCAGAATCCTTTGGCACATGCGTTTTATTTATACAAACAGACACTTTGGTGGTCATTTCATTGGATTCTGTACGAACTCATTTTGATATCGTTACCAAAACTAGCATTTACCTTTAAAGGAGAATGAAACCCTTGATACCAGTTGAATCCATATCAAAGAGAAAAATCAAAGGAACACATTGTTGAAAGTTTGAGGAAGATTGAATGAATAATAAGAAAGTTATGAGCATTTGAATATTGAGATCACTAGTGCCATGTAGATCCTCCCATCGGCAATGCGACCAAGATCTGTGATATCACACACGTACAACTCCCTCATTA
The DNA here is from genome assembly GCF_037042905.1 of Lytechinus pictus. Classification (NCBI taxonomy): domain Eukaryota; kingdom Metazoa; phylum Echinodermata; class Echinoidea; order Temnopleuroida; family Toxopneustidae; genus Lytechinus; species Lytechinus pictus. The sequence goes on along the minus strand of NC_087253.1, from coordinate 25,642,983 downwards.
CTTTAGTACTTATTTCACTTATATTCTCACTTTTATAGAGTCTATCACAAGGTGAGGTGTTCTCTTTATGAGATGACAAGTACAGAGGTTTCACAACATTATATCATTGATGAATCGTTTGTCATATGATAAGAATGAGCAAAAAGAAATGTTTTGGGGTATATTTTCAGTGTCCAAATGGGAGAGTTGTACGTGTGTGACATCACAGATCTTGGTCGCATGGCCAATGGGGGGATCTCCATAGCATTAGTGATCTCGACATTCAAATGCTCATAACTCTTTTATTGCTAGTCCTATTTTACTCAAACTTTTGTTGATCTTATTTTTTGATTTTTCTGCTTTCACAAAAGCTAACTTGCTCCAAGAGTTTCATTCTCCTTTAAGATCGGATAAAACGGGGAAGTGAATTTGCGCGACAGCCGAGGTAAGTCACTGTTTTTGTTCCTTTTAACTTGATTTTTCTCCGTTTTTTGGCAATTGATGCCAAGAGGGAATATTAATTTGCATTTTGGTCGCGTGAATTTTCAAAATTTTTACTCATAAAGACAAAAATTGAAGAGCCCCGACGGGGGGATTTTGCATTGCAAGTCCCCTAATGGTGGCTGCACGCTAGCGAGCCGTCTGTGTATGAGGAGAAATTAAAAAAAAAAAAAATGTTAAAAAACTCCTCGAAACAGACGGCTGCCAGCTGTCTAGGTTATAGTACACAGCTCCTCGTCATAATATTTAAGGTTACCAAAAATTTTCTGTAGAATCTGATTTTTTGTGCTTATCCCCCTATTTTGAGGGTGCTGAACATGAATCTGCTTGTTGCCAAATTTATAAATGCCGTCTTCGACCGTTGCCATGGCAACAGATTAATTTCTCAAAAATAGCTTGTATTTCCCTGTAAATGGTAGATAAACATGATATAAATTAGCCAATAGATTGAATTCAAGGTTCCAATTAAATACAAATAAAATTCAAAATATTCAAGATTATCAAAATGGTTCCAATTGGCCCGTTGCCATGGTAACGGCTCATTTTTCCTCCAGAAAAGTAAAAATTTTGATTTAAAGTTGTAGAATCTGTTTTTGTTTCATTTTCCCTGCGTTTAGGGTGTTAAACATAGGAGTGGTTTTTGCTAAATGTATAAATACACTCTCATTCCATTGCCATGGCAACCAGATATACCCAATTTGGTAAAAATAGAAATAACATGGTAAAAAAAGACAAGGGCGAAAAATACAATAAAAGCGACCTACATGTAGTCTACATGCATTGGGTTTTTCCCACTCATTTACTAAAAAAACTACATAAGTGTTATGCATGAGTTTATTGGAATGATAGGAATTGATGTTGCCTTGACAATGCTTGAATTTAAAGATAAATATCAATATTGCAAATTGGCCGTTGCCATGGTAACAGCTTATTTTTTCTCAGAAGAGTATACATTTGATAAAATATATTGTAGAATCTGAATTTTCTTTCATTTCCCCTAATTATATGATGGTAGATCTATATGTGCTTGTTGCTAAATGTATAAATACAATCTTAGGCCATTGCCATGGCAACCAAATAACATGGGGGAGATAATGGTGGAAAATACCATGAAAATCACAATCTACATGCGTAAGGTTTGAACCATTAAATATTGAACAAAAAATACAGTAAGTGGTCTGCATGAGTTCATTAGAAAGAAAAGAATTGCTGTTGCCTTGGTAACACTTGCATTTAATATAAATATAAATATGAATGTTGCAAACCTCCCATTGCCATGGTAACATCTTATTTTTCTCAGAAAATTACAAAGTTGAAAAAAACTTCAAATTTTCCTTTCATTTCCCCTAATTTTAGGGCGCTCAACATACAGTTGAGGCCGAAAGTTTACATACACCCATGTAATTCAGTGAAATTTGTTTGTTTGCCAAACATCCTAAAATTTACTATATCTTCAGAAATATAAATACTACCATGACGAATTTGGTGTCAAATGAAAGAGCATATTAAGCTCTTTCACATGATAAGGATGCCGATGGGATTAAAGTTAATTTCAGGTGAAATTTTTTTTTAAAGAAAAATAGTAATATTCGTATAAAATTTATTCTATTGTTTGTTATTATATTTTCAAACGTCGTTTCATAGAAATATATAAATGTCAAATCTATGATTTATATTACTTTTTCTATCATGATATGTCACCACTGAACAAAAAGTGTGATCTGAAATGTTTGTGTTGACAAGTAACTAGCACAAATATGAAATGTTTTTGTCAAGTTTTTATTTTTAAATCGTCTAAAATATGAAGATTTTTTTTGGAAAAATGACACCTAAATATTTTTCAGCTCCAGATGACAAAGCAATGTGATGAAGGGGCATGACATACTCATTTGTTAGATATCAAATTTGTCATGATAGCAAAAAATATTTTATAAGATACAGTAAGTTTAACGATGTTTGGCAATTGTCAACTTAAAAAAAAATTCCTGTGTGTATGTAAACTTCTGTCCTCAACTGTACATATGCTAATTGTTAATGTAAAAATACTCTCTCGGGCTATTTTCAATTTAGAATTAAATCCAATCCACATAAATAAATTATCCAATTACACTCATTTTAATGCTGGACAATCTTTGAAGAAAAATGGTACTTATTCTGCATGAAATCCAGTATTGTTACTCCAAAATGACCGCAGATAGTCATTTTGAGTATAGTGATTTTGGGTGATTTGTGCTTAAAAGTGTTAAATATAATAATAAGGGGGGAGCATACATTTGATGAATGAAAATTTTAAATCTGTCAGGAGGCGATGTGGTCTTGACCTCCTAATCTGAGATTATTGCCATAACCAAATTGGCAGGTGGTGTCCATTTTGAAAAAGTAAACTTATAAATATTTTCATAATTTTGGAAATATATGGATCTATATTATGATATTTCAACTAAACATTGGGTAATCATTAAATATAATTAATCATATTGCACAAGTTTCATGTCATATGATCAAGGTCAGAGGTATTTTACAATCACCAAAATTTGGCCATGTTGTATTATCATCATTGAATCTCATAAAGTTTCTGAAAAAACAAACCTTTGAGAGTGCGTATATAAATCTATTTCAAGAAAGTTGGACATAAAGGTATTCAACTATCACATCATTGTGCATGAGTTTCAGGTTAAAGTTATGGTCAATGAACTTTGACTGTACTGTGGTATCAACATCAAAAACTTTACTTAGGTTTTATTAATTTTCAAGATAATTAGATATCATGTCACTAGGTGAAGGTCAAGGGTCTTTTGAGGTTAAAAAAACCCTTAGGATTCTATTATTAAATGAATGGGTTTTTCATGAAAGTCCCACATTGAGTCTACATTAAAAATGGAAGAATTTTACCTTTGTTTCCTCAAAAGGTCAGTTATATCTAATAGGAGGCCATGATTATGTCAATTTGCCAAATAAACTTAGGAGTTAAATTATCTTGAACAGCTTTCTATTAAAATGAATACATACATTTTAACATTTATAGCACTTCTTCATGTAAACATGCTCAAAGCACTTTCCAATATTGTGGGGGGGCGTCGTGGTCTAGTGGTTAAGACTCTTTCTTTCAATCTGAGGGATATTGGTTCGATTCCCAGCCAGGGTGTGTTTTCCTTCAGTAAGAAATGTATCCATATTGTGCTGCACTCAAGCCAGGTGAGGTAAATGGGTACCTGCAGGATGTAAGTCCTTAAAAAGCTGTGAGCACCGGAGGCGGTAGTCTAGCTTAGCCGGGGTAATATAGGAGCACTATACAAATCCTATATTATTTTATTTATTATTATAAAAATGAATAATTCTACTTTTCAAGTGCTTTCAATACAAAGTGGGTGTTACAAATAAAATTCATAGGTTTGTAAGCTTAAAAAAACAATTGTACAGAAGGACATGAACGGATTTTGAATATTGGGACCAGTGAAACTTATGCACTGTTGACCTAAGTTGGGGGATAGAAAAGGGTCTGTAAACAAAAACCCAGCATGAAATGTATTGTGGTGTCAGGTTATCAATGGACAAGTAAACAAAGCAATTTTTTCTATAATTCTGTTTTTGACCAGTAGCAAGTGAATCTCTTTGAACAAAGGAAACACATGATCATACTTTCTGGCCGTTGAAATTGTACCCACTGCTCGATTCTGAATGTGTTGTAGTGACTATTATCTAGGCGGCTGAACACCAGTTCAAAGTGTCCCCAAGTGGTTATAAATACAAAGTAAAAATTAAAGGTCCCAATACAAAACCCTGAGGAACGCCATATTGCAACCCATGACCCTTTTTTTCGTAACGGCTACCAACCGCGATTCGTTTTAAAGGCAAGGTCAGTATGTCAAAGGTAGTTCAAATTTTGATTTCTTGACTCTAAAACCCCCAAATAAATATTTTGAACAACTCTCTATCAAAATGGAATCACCCCCTAAAGTTGTCATTTTTCAAAATGACAGGCAGCTGTCAGTTTGATTTTTTCATGGCGGTAATCTCTGATTAGGCGGTCAAGTTTAGGTCAGTTGACTGTGTGGACTTAAGATTTTAATTTCCTAACCTAAAAAATCCCCATGTTGCTATTTTAAAAACCTCATTTATAGCACAAATCAACCCAAATTCCTTTTTTTTCAAACTGGCCACCAGCAGCCACTCTGGATATTTTAATTATACCATAGTCAATCTCTGTTCAGGAGGTCAAGATCACTTCAACTCATCAAATAGACTTAAGATTTTGATTTCCTTTTCCCTATAAAACTCATTCTTTATAATATTTTTATCAGCTTTATAGCAAAATCCACCCAAAATTTCTTTTTAAAATGGTTTCCGGCAGCCATTTCAAAGCTTTAATACAAATTTCATGGTCAATTTTTCTTCATACAATTAATTGTCCAGAAACACATTATACATGAATGTGATTGGCAAATTTATTTTATTCCATTAACGTTTAGCTTTAAAATAGAGACATTTGTGACCCTTAAATTGGCAGCCACCTTGGAGTTTGAAGTTGGGGTACTTCAATTCAGCAAATAGATGTCACATGTCAATCTCTTGAAAACTTTACCCCTTAATCAATATTTCTGTCAGATTACTAGGCCACATGGCCCAAAATATTCTCATAATGGTCTCTAGCTGAATTCTCCCTAATTTCACAAACCCTTAGAAATATTGGCATACTGGCTATTTTTTTATAAAATGTATTGAGAGCACAAATGGTCAAAAAAAGATCTTTACACTCATTCCTCACTTGAACCTAGGAAGTGATTCGCTAGGTAAAAAGGAGAGCTTGTGCGTCACAGACTGTAGATGGTTGGACCATTGGGTGACCCTTTGATTGTGAGCAGAGCCATTAAGGGATTCAGTCAAGTGAAGGAATCTCCATCTTGTTTTGAATCTCTTTTTGGCAGGTTCATAGTTAAAGGGTGGATGAAGAGGGTGATCTTCTTGCTTGTTTTTTCCACCTTTGCTGGCAACTATCTTCTAATGTGTGAATGGGCAATACCACACAGTATGTAGAGATCATCTGCTCTTGTTTTGTCGCAGCCAGTAATTGCTCTGCAAGCAGCATTCAGGGCTGTATCAATCTTTGCAGCATGACCCAAAACGGATGGGGACTGCATACTCAGTAGTCCAGTAGCATAGAGCAAGAGCTGTCGCACGGATGGTTTTGGCATCTGTTCCCATTTTATGTTGGCAAGCTTCTTCAGGATGATGTTCCTTGCTCCAACTTTAGCCTTTGTCTTGGAAACATGGTCTTTGTAGGTAAGGGAACTGTCTAGGGTGACGTCAAGGTAGATTGGCTTACTGGTGTGTTCCAACCATTTTCTATACTATCTGAACCTTAGTTACTGGTCTGCATCTCTGTTTTTAAGGTGAAAAGCACTGAGTTGGGTTTTTTCTGGATTTGCCCAGGGATGATTTGCAGCGTAGTCAGGAGTCAGGCCTACCAGAGCATTGCTGAGTGCTTTTTCATCTCTTCAGAGGACTGTTTCTGTGAAGCAATGCAAATGTCATCAGCGTACAGGTAGCTCTCATTATTTGGTGGATTGGTTGGTCATTTGTGTAGATGCTAAAGAGTGGGACGATGATTCTTCCTTGTGGGAGACCTTTTGTGTGTCAGCCATCTGCTACTGAAACCATTGAGATGCACAAAAACTGCTGATTTGAGAGCATGCTCTGAATCATCTGTGTTAGCTTAAGCCTACCTTTGTCATCTCAAAGACTTTCCTTGTGAGTATTCGATGATTGTGTCATAAGCTGCAATGAGGTCAACAAAGGCTGCTCCAGTTATCAACCCCTTCTCGAAGCCACCATCTTCAATGTACTGTGCCAGATTCAGCAGTTGACTAGTACAGGACTTTCCTGGCCTAAATCCTGCCTGTTCTGGAATGAGGAGCTCATTCACCAAGGGAGCAATGTGGTTGAGTAGGAGCCTTTCAAAGATCTTGTATGTGTGACAAAGCAGAGATATGGGCCGGTAGCTCTTTGCATTGGCTGGTTTTTTGCCTGGCTTGAGTAAGGCAACTACCCTTGATTTCCTCCATAAGTTTGGCATTGTGCTTTCACTCAGACAGTAGTTTAGCATGTCAAGCAGCCGTTGGAGTGCAACAGGTCCAAGATGTTTCATCTGCTCACAGATCGAGGACATCATCCAATCCAGCTGCCTTGCTGATCTTCATTGCTTTGATAGCATTGCACAAGTCGTTCATGCTGAAAGGTCTTGTGAACTCAGATGACTCTTGGCAGGCTGTCTGCACACTTTTAGGTTGGATCTTCGCGGGTGATTATGAGGATTACCTTGGCTGTTCACTAGAAGCTGGTTGACCACTTGGCCGACGGTAACTTGGGACCTAGATTGGGACTTTGTAGAGTCTTTCCAAAGGATCCGAATCTGCATGGTGTTTCTGCCGGCCCTGAGTATAGCTTGTATGGCATTCTTGTGGAATATTCTTCCTTGATGATTTCTTCAGCAGCTCTAAAAATGTGTCGTAATGAGTAGGGAGTGCAGGGAGGTTCTGAAGATATGTATCCAGATCTATGGCAAACTGCTCAGTTTACTTTCTTCAGGTTGAAAGTCTGCAGAAGGGAACTTTGCGAGGAGTGATGTTTACCACGGCATCAGGCCATTTGCAACATTGATATTTATCATATAATATTAAATTATTTAACCACTACCAATGCAGCAGCAACAAGAATATCAATGTTTAGCAACCTACGTGTATACTTTGGCGGAAATTAGTGTAAAATGAGCCGTTACCATGACAACAGGCAATTTGCAACATTGATATTTATTAATAAACTCAAGCGTTCCCATTATCATACTAATGAATTCATGCAGAATAATTACGTAATTTTGGTTTTGTTTTTGGTTTTGGTCATGTAGATTAGTTCGTTTTTTATTACTGTACATCCCACCATTACCTTTTTCAACATGTTTTTTACCAAATAAGTTGGTATTTGGTTGCCATGGCAATGGTCTGAGATGGTACTTACATATTTACCAAACAAGCATATTTATTTTTAGCAATCTAAATTTAGCAGAAATGAACGAAAAAAATGTGACTAGGTCTATATGTTTTTATCAAAATTTGTTCTTTTCTGAGAAAAATAAGATGTTACCATGGCAACGGGCCATTTGCAATATTGATATCTATCTTTAAATTCAAGCATTATCAAGGCAACATCAATTCCTATCATTCAAATAAACTCATGCATAACACTTATGTAGTTTTTATTCTAAATGAGTGGGAAAAACCCAACGCATGTAGATTACATGTACATGTAGGTCGCTTTTATTGTATTTCTCGCTATTGTCTTTTTTTACCATGTTATTTTTTTTTTCTTCACCAAATTAGGTATTATTTGGTTGCCATGGCAATGGAATGAGAGTGTATTTATACATTAAGCAAAAACCACTCCTATGTTTAACACCCTACAGGCAGGGAAAATGAAACAAAAAACAGATTCTACAACTTTAAATCAAAATTTTTACTTTTCTGGAGGAAAAAATAAGCCGTTACCATGGCAACGGGCCAATTGGAACCAATTTGATGATCTTAAATATTTTTTAATTTCATTTGTATTTAATTGGAACCCTGAAATCAATCTATTGGCTAATTTATATCATGTTTATCTACCATTTACAGGGGAATACATACAATTTTTGAGAAATTAATCCGTTGCCATGGCAACGGTCGAAGACGGCATTTATAAATTTGGCAACAAGCAGATTCGTAATCAGCACCCTAAAAATAGGGGGATAAGCACAAAAAATCAGATTCTACAGAAAATTTTTGGAATTTTTACTACTTGCCGCCTACTATTAATAATAGTCTTACTCTTTGAACAATATGTATCCACTTTGCACAACGACGTTGCTTCGTCCGGCGAATTAGCTCCTCTGCAATTTATATACATCTTACAAAGGAAACGTGACATCCCAATTTGTTTGTGTGCAAAAGAACTCGCACGTGCAAATTTATGGGGGACACAAATCGTTTTCTGCATAGACTGCGATATCACTCCACTCAAAAGTTAGGATTGCATTCTACAACTACAAGATTACATTCAACATATCATACCAATAAATTCATAGAAATCTACCTAATGTATTTTTTCGAGCAAAACTTACCAAAATTTAGGAATTAGAAAATTAGGACAGGTTTATTCCACTGGTAAAATTCCCCAGCAGCTGCTAACGGACGCCGATTATTATTTTCATTTAATACGGTACCGTACGCTGCCCAATCGTCGCTCAGTTTACGTATTTTCCTTTATGTTTCATTCAATTAGCTATGATACCCCAGGACCAAAATCCAATTGAAACCAGTTGGATTTCCAACTGGTTTCAATTGGTTTCAATTGGTTTCAACTGGTTTCAATTGGTTTTAACTGGAATATAACAATTTCCAGTTGAAACCAATTGAAACCAGTTGGGCAACTGGAAATCCTAACTGGAACCAGTTGGGTAACTGGAAATGACTTCCAACTGGAAATGATTTCTAACTGGAACCAGTTGGGTAACTGGAAATCGTAACTGGAACCAGTTGGGTGGAAATGACTTCTAACTGGAAATGATTTCTAACTGGAACCAGTTGGGTAACTGGAAATCCTAACTGGAACCAGTTGGGTAACTGGAAATGACTTCCAACTGGAAATGATTTCTAACTGGAACCAGTTGGGTATAACTGGAAATCCTAACTGGAACCAGTTGGGTAACTGGAAATGACTTCCAACTGGAAATGATTTCTAACTGGAACCAGTTGGGTATCCTAACTGGAACCAGTTGGGTAACTGGAAATTACTTCTAACTGGAAATGATTTCTAACTGGAACCAGTTGGGTAACTGGAAATGACTTCTATCTGGAAATGATTTCTAACTGGAACCAGTTGGGTAACTGGAAATCCTAACTGGAACCAATTGGGTAACTGGAAATGACTTCCAACTGGAAATGATTTCTAATTGGAACCAGTTGGGTAACTACTGGAACTAATTGGGTATCTATAACTGGAGATGACTTCTAACTGGAAAGGTGATTAACTGGAAATTAATTCTAATTGGAACCTGTTGGGTAACTGGAAATCCTAACTGGATCCAGTTGGGTAACTGGAAATGACTTCCAATTGGTTTCCAATTGGAAATTTTCCAGTTACCCAACTGGTTCCAATTGAAACCAGTTAATTTGCATATTATCTGCCAGTGTGCACAGATTAATGTTTTATATGTGATTCATCATCATTTAAAATGTATCTATTTAATTCTTTTCTAATTCAAGTACCATACTTGTTTCAGATAAGTGTTTAGATGCTTAGCAGTGAAAACCATGTTCATAAATGTTATAGATTACAATTAAAACAGATTACAAGATAATTAGTACACCACTAACTGTTACCAAATTACATCAAATACAAATACATATATATTTGAAGATCTTTCATATAAATATATATACATGAAGAAAGTCTATTTTATCAATGCCCTAATTTACATTGGTATTAATTAACATACAGCACTGCAGCTTTGTTGGCATGATCAATAGTTAGTGCAAATTCTAATTAATTTGTCATTAATTAAGTCATTCCAACTGGAATTTCCAATTGGATCCAGTTGGAAACCGATTAGTTTCAACTGGATCCTGTTGAAACCAGTTGCCTCCAATTGGTTTCAACTGGAACCAATTGAAACCAGTTGCCTCCAATTGGATTCAACTGGTTTTAATAGGGAAATTGGAACAACTGGAACCAATTGAAACCAGTTGCCAACTGGTTGCTTAACTTGGTTTCAACTGGAACCAATTGAAACCAATTGCCAACTGGTTCCAGTTGCCCAATTGGTTTTAACCGGAACCAGTTGGCAACTGGTTTCAATCGGTTCCAGTTGTTCCAATTTCCCTATTGAAACCAGTTGGCCAACTGGTTTCAATTGGTTTTGCTCTAATTGGTTTCAACTGGATTTTGGTCCTGGGACCCTTACTTCTATATGTCAACTGAAAGAGAAAATACTGGAAAATTGTTTCATAGGATAATAATTATATGTCTTCAAAGCACCGCTGTGTAATTCGCCGTTTTCGGCACCCCTTGCGCCTGTCCCATTCGCCGCTCACCACTGCCCTAACTCCGCTCACTTAGCGCGCGCATTCATACATGTAGTTTATAAGGCCTGATACTGTCTAACTCTTTTTTCAACCCTTTTTTCTTGCACTTCTGAGCGAGAAAGTGTGTAATTTTGTTGTGATTAAATGTATTGTTTACAAGTTTTATAGTACTATACACTGTATAAAATGTTCCTTTCGCCAAGTGCAATTATTTTTAGGGCCTCAAACTTTTTGTTACTGATCTACGCCTATAATCATTTTTTTTATCCTCCAAACTTTATTCCGTATTTTTTATAAAATACATATTTTCAAAAAACCTTTCCCGACAAACTTTTAACTGATTTCAATTGTCTAATAATATGAATATGGTTGTAATCCATTCATGAATTGTATGAGTTTATTATTATTATTTATTTATTTCGGAAATGAAAAGTATATGAAATTGGAACAATTAATGTAATACAACATTAACAGCTAGAGTATATAGATTGAGCACCCACTGGGTCAAATAAATTACTGTTGTCAATAAAGACCATGACCCTAACTATAGTGCTATAATAAGGGTGCTTACATAAAATCGGAAGCGGATAAAAGAGTCAGCATGAACAAAAATGTTTAAAGAACAATATATATAATAGAATAACATGCTTGATATAGTTAAGTTGATGAATTTACATTCTTATGAATAAAACGCTATAAAACTCTTTTAGCACATTCGCCATTCAAAGTAATCATTTTCGCCACTCATCCAACTTGAGTGCCCCCCCCCCTTGTCGTCCCTTCCGCTCATCGCCCCCTGATGCCATTGACCATTGATTTCCATTATTATTTTTTATTATTAGAAATAATTATTTGCATCCCCTTTCAGGTTCTAATTCAAATTTGTTGCTTTTACACTGTCTTGACTCTTTATTTATCAAGTATGTATTCGCGTATCCCACTTTTTTGTTTACTTTTTCGTTTACTCTTTATTTATTCCCCTACTTTTTCTTGTCGTATTGATATTTTATGAGACTCTCACTGCATATTCTTTGGAGCCTTCAACCAACAAGCTTTGCTTTTACTTTTAGCTCCCTCATATCCACATCTCTCATTTTCTTTCTTTGTCATTATTTTAGAACCAATTACAAGAATACATTCTAGTACTTTTTTCTATTGTTATATTATGTATACGTTTCATATTTTTACGGTGTTTATTTATGCTTATCTATGAAAACTTGTATTGTATGATATTATTGTTTGTATTGAATTGTTGATTTTTTGAAAATGTGAAATGTTGACGCGGATAAACCTTGAACCCTGAACTCCGATAATATTTTTGGGGGATTCCCTTATATTGACTTTCATAAAAAAAAAAGCTCATCTTGAAAAACAACAATAAATATTTAATCACCTCGCTGGTTCAAGTTCATATTCGAACTCCCGTCAATAATAGGAGAGGGAAAAAGGCACTCAAGAAAATTCTATTTGTTCAAAATAAATTGGTCAATTTAAATCCTGTTCCGTTTTCAAACAAAACACAATTAAAAAAACGAAATCTCCAGAAACATGACAAAGTTTCATCTATTCAAATCAATCAGGAAACTATACTGACCGAGTTCAAAAGGCCTATATAGGCCCATTAGTGGGAGATTTTTTTCTTATTTATTCATTTAAATTCTTTATTTTATTTAGATTTATAGATATGAATCAGATAGGATAATGCGTATAGGCCTAACATAAAATATATGTATCAATAGGCTCATAAGTTATCACATATAGGCCTAATTACACATCTATTTGAGGTGACGTGTATAAAATCCTTAATTGTTTCATTCCAATTAAATTATCCCTAAATTTCATACTCAGAGTAAATAATATTGGTAATCATCAAAATATGAATACGCCACATAAAAAAAAACAGTATTACGATCGATAATAGCCTAGAAGACATGCCAGGGGCCGCGGAACCGGGGGAGGGGCTTCACCCCAGAACAAAAAAAAAACTATCCCTATATCTCCACGTTGTTTGTACGTCGGTATTGATAAACATCGAAGTCTCATTTTTTAGCATTGATGACCCTACGATTCGTTATAGAGCAAGATAATTTTTGTAAAACTTTTTCCCAAACACTTTGGGCCGGGACAATGATTACAATTAAATCTCGAAATATTTATGGTGAACAGTGACAAACTCTTTTGATCAATATCTTTCAACATTTCTGTAAACGTCAGCTTATCTGCCTGCTCCATGATAAATCGTTGACGACCGAGGGGCTTTTATTTGCCGTCACCCTCAGCTAAAGGGAGAGAGAGGGGGAGGGAGAGAAGAAATCGAAGGAGAAGTGAGAGAGGAAAATGTAAAAGAGTATAAAGAAAAAATGGACGCGTCGCAAAAAAGACAACGGAAGAGGAAAATAATGAAATGAAAAAAAAAAGATTAAGAGGAAGGAAAATAAAAGGAAGAAGACAAGACGAAAATGAGAGTTGGGGGACCGACAAATACCTGTACCCTTCATTTAGAACAAAATAACTATTCAGCCTGCGCTTCGCACCCGCATTGCCCGTTTGTTTCATTATTCATGTCTTGTTTTCAAGTCATTCTCGGTCTGTATAAGATAAAACATCATTACAAAAGTGCTTAAAATGTCTCGTTTTTCTCTGAATCAGGGGCGGAAATCTCTCCCAAAAAGTAGGGGGGGCAAGGGGCTGGAAAATTTGACAAGCAAAAAAATTTGTTCATGAATTCATATGACACTCGATCTCTTTTCGATCTCTTTTAAGACTTACTTTATTATTCATACATTACAGTTATAATCTGCTCTAGCTAACATAATGAGCATAATAATATAGGCTGATCAATCGAGCTGATTTCTCTTAGAAAGTTGTACAAGCAAATATTACTACTATTCTTATTGAATGTTTCTTATGAGGTAGGCCTATACTGAATTATGACCTGAAATAAATTCAGACATTCCTACATTGTTTACACTTAATTTTCATCTCATATTAAATTCACGAGTTGAATTAGTAGAGTAATCAGGCGTTACCATGGCAACATACCATTACCATGCATTCAAATGAACTTATATCCATGCAGAACACTCTGTTGTTTTCGATATTTAATTCAAATGAATTGGTCAAACCTATATAGATTTTGACATTTTCATTGTCATTTTCCACCATTCATCTTTTCCCACCATAATGTTGATTTATGATGGCAATTCAATAAATGCCCCCAACGTCATTGGCCAAAGTTCATTGACCTTAAATTACCTTTGACCATGGCATGACCTGAAACTCACTATAGGATTTTCACTGACTCCCTTATTTCTAAGTTTCATGATAGCTATAAAAACCTGTAGGCCTATTTCAAATTTATGATTACATTTCACAAACTTATCCTGTTTTAAGATTTCAATGTTTACGACGGCGCGCCGTCGGAAAAAGCGGCGCCCTGCATGTCTCTGCAGGCAATCATCAAGACAATTGTATTTTTCTGTGGGAAAGATAAGCCGTTACCATGGCAATGGATCTTTTGCAAATACTTTGATGACTTGATAGGCCTATATCTAGAAATTGAATTTGGAAGGCTTAAGAATGATAGACTGGACCATTTAAATTGACAGGGTAATGTGCCATATATATAGGCTCAATATGTTATTTTTTTTAAACATAATCAGCTGCCATGGCAACGGCGGAAGGAGGCATTTATGAAACTGGCAACAAGCGGATTCATGTTCAGCACCATCAAAATAGAGGAAATGACACAACAAATCAGATTCTAAAGAAAAATCTACTTGAAAAATTATGACAATTCCGTTTAGGCCCTATACTCTTACAATGATTATCACACTACAATCAGGGTGAGCGGAGTTAGGGCAGGCTGCTATCTCAAGGTATGCCCTCGCTAATTCATTCACACAACAATATTCATTCTAGAAAAAATTGTCATGACGGCATATCAGGACCTCCCGCACCTACGACTCTCACATTTTCATTCATCATATAAGAATATAACATTTTCACTGTTTTTAGGAGTTTTTAAAGTGATTAAAAAAAACACGTAATTTGGTGCATGCAGTTGGGGTACACTGTTGATCGAAGTTCAAACAGTTATCGGGTTACTTTACATTTAAAGCAGTATTTCACGATGATTTATTAAGGGATTGATTTTATTTTTCCACTCTTCTCCTCTTGGGTGCTTAATTATGCGAGTATACTAAACAATAAGGAATTTGGGACGAATTTAAAATGATAATCATAATAAGCAGCGTGCGCATCGCGCTTGTGAGGGTGAGCGAGAATTGGGCAGCGTACGGTACATGGTTTGGCATATGGTTTGATGCCACCACAAAGTTACAACGCCGGCTAAAATAAAAATTTCAAATGACTGGAACAATCACACAGCCACATTGGGGTTCCGGTAAAAGTATGAGGGATCCCCCAGGGATCATTATGTGTGTCGAAGTTGTGATTGTAATACCCCATGATTGATGCTCTTATTTCATGCTGTTATTATTAGAATGAAATTTGTATATGTAATGAAATGCTGATAACACATGCATTTTAAACCTTTTCGGAGGCAATATATACAGTGACTTTTGTAATAGCTATGTTAATTATACTATGCAGATTATTGGAATGAAATTTTAAATTGTTAGTGATGAAATATTGATCATACACATCTAAAAACCTTTTTGGTGGTAATTACAATAACTTTTGTTAATAAGCATGCATATATAAAAAGAGGGCGCTATGGAATAGAAACAACCTATTTCAATGTTGGTCTCAAATCGTCACTAATTTTTCAAATTTTGGGACTTCACAGCCATCAAGTTTAAATCATTTCATCAGCATCGTGACAGTCGTGACTTTCAGATCAGATATGGATCCTCCACAGGGTAAAAGGCCTCAAAGACAAGCTGCTACAAAGCAAAAAACGTATGTACAATCTACTCGTAAGGGCCAATCCGTTTCCACACGTAACAGCCCGCCAATTTCAAATTCTAACATGTCTAACACACGGCCTACAAGCCCGGTGAGAGGTGCAGCCTCCGCCTCAACCCCAGAAAACAGTGACGCAGAATCACAGGAAGATGACGTCATCACTATGGCGCGTGGCGCCATTTCTGGGACCGATCAGCCTTCTACTTTGCACACTCCCCATGCCGACGCTCGATTATCTACTACCTTGGATGATTATTTTACGAAAACAACGGCAAGATTCGAGAAGATGATAAAGAATGCAGTGGAAAGCTTCGTCGGAAAGTTGCAGCAATTGGAAGATAAGATGGAAGCATCGTTTGAGTTTGAGCGTAAGCGAGTGGATGACCTGACGGAAAATCAAAATAGAATGAAGAGCAAAATGGAAACCATGGAAAAGGAAATAAGTGAGCTCCGCTTAGAAGTCCAGCGCAATAAAGTAGCAGTAAATAAGAGTGAAAGATTCTCTAGGAGAAATAATGTTCGATTAATTGGCATCCCAGAAGCACCTCAAGGGGAACGCGAAGATCCCGTCACCATGGTCGAGGAAATTCTTCACTCCAAATTTAAGGTGAAAACGAAATTAGAAAGAGCCCATCGTGATGGTAAGAAGGTTGATGGTCGTCCAAGACACATCCTCTTGAAGTTCCTGTCCTACAGAGAGAAAATAGATGTCATGCGTCGTGCCCGCGAGACCCTGAAAGATGAAACATATTTCATGACAGATGACCTCACACCAACAGATCTGGAAGAGAAAAAGAAATGGATCAAACAAGTTCAAGAACTGTACAGTAAAGGAACAAAACTCAGATTCTACTCTGGTAAATGGCGACAAGCTGGTGGCATCCCCTTCAATTTTGTGTGAGTAACAAACCGAATAAAGTCAGATGTGATGATGAAATGGTTAAAGACAGACAATATTTTATTTATTTTTTGTGTTTCATATAAGCTTAGCAGTAAACATGTATGACAAATACATTATCACCATTCTTAAACAGTGCGAACTTATGTATTGTGATACATCGTGCAAAAAGAAAATGAAACATTTGAAATATAATTTCAAGACTAAATGCTTAGAAGTTCTAAATTCAGCTATAGTGAAAATGATAACTGCACGTCATGCAAAAATGAAAAGGCATCAATACATGTATAAAAAAAAAATTTGAGTCACTCTTTATGGTATTACTTGAAACAAAATTTAAAATGGAAAGATTAGTCAGCCTGTAACGTTGAAACTGAATAATACTTCTGCTAGTGATGATGGTATGCCATAATACCCGTTCATTGAGTCTTCACTTTTTGTAATATTGTTCGTTTGAAATGTCCATTTTCCCGAGATCTGCTGTTCACCATTTAATTACAAATAAGTGGTCTTCCTAGTCATATCTTCAATTATTATATACTCTTTATGTATTACCTTAGACCTTTCATATCCCTTAACCTGAAAAAAACATACATGAAAAAAAAAAATATATATATAGAAGAGTATTAAGAATAAAGTATAGCTAGAAAAATAATGACTTATGTTCCTTAAGAAAGGTAAAACTTTGATACAATAAAGGCAGTCTGTATTTGAGCACGTCAATCAATGATGAATGCAATTATATCATCAGTGATATTTCAATTCACAACCAATGTTTTGTGCTAAACGTCCGTCTACTACTTCTTTTTATCGCGACTCCAGTAAATTGGTGATCTTGATATTACAATGCCAAGCTCTACAACTTTACATGTCAAGTCAGTCGAAAACTGTGTCACTATTCAATTAATGTTTCTCTTATTCCGCTCATTGAAGGATCTCACTTGACGATATGTACATGTATCATGTACTTTAGTTTTCTTGATTTTTTTTCATATTGAACTTTGAAAGACGTCGGAATCGTTGTCACTAAAATGCATTTATATAGCTGATAAGAAAAAGTATAAGACTGTTCAATGTGATATGTGCTTTGTTTGTTTGTCTGATTAAGGTTTCCTTTAAAAAAAAAAAACATCGATTGATTTCAGAAGCACTTGTACAAAACAGTTTATTCTGCCTCATTTCGAATGTGCACATTCGAATTTTAACGCTAAATATTCCAACATTGATTACGAAGACTTGTTTTGGCGGGTATTAACAAATTTTGAAACCTTGGTTTTATTGATAAAAAAAATACAATAAATATATGTAAGATGGAATACTTACCTGATGTTTATAAATACTTATCTTTAATTTATGAAAATAGCCTCCTAAAATAGTAAAGAAGTATACCCTGTAAATCAGATCGTCTCAGTTAGGGTTCCATAATAGCATGACTAATACATCTATGGTAGACACTTTTTCTTGTACCATAGTGGTAGTCACTATATAATCAGTATGGATACCACCTATCAAGGACAAGATCGCAGATCTTTAGTTTTATGTACATTCTGCTAATGTCAGTCGTCATGAAGTCTGCCTAAAAACATATTAATTAAACATTTCATTCTCTCACAGATATGAGCTTATCATTAAAAACACCTTTGTTGTGTATACGGTGTATTAATCTGTTGGCATTTCCCGATGCCACATTATATATTTGTCTTCTTCAGCTATATATACATTTTTTATGTAAGTGATCGCAAAAATATTGAATACATTTCAAACAGTACCGCTGGGCAGAAGCTGTACACGTCACTTATTTCGAACAAACAACATTTAGTATAGTACAGTGTACCCACGCGGCATTCTCGTCTCTAAGTAGGCCTACACTCCATTGGTTTGTTATCAAAGTAGAGAACCGGATCTAAAGAAAATTCTTATGCTCTGTGTATGGCCATGGTCGGCCAAACACGGATGTGATTCAGACACACCTATCGTGGATTATGTAATAAGGTGTACCCGGAATGAACCTTTACTATGCACTGCTGTATGTACATTCTCAATGCATTTGTTCATACCTCAACCTTTTTTTTTTGCATAAGTGTACTAGTTAGAAAAAAGTGTACCATGCACATTCTATGAACCTCACATCAAAACTTTACAGATGTAATTATTCTGTGCAGCAGAAAGAACTTATGACTAGACGTTCATACAGATCGGCATGATCGGTGCATTTCACTATTACTTATTATCTTTTCCCACGCTTGATCTGAATGCTTTCCAATGAAAACATTTTACAGTGTCTCATTCTACCTTCGTATGTGATGTCATACTCAATCATTATGTATTTTCACAGATGTAACTTGGTGTTTGCAGTAGTTGGATAATTATTGCTGATCTGACTACATTTTCCATTTTCCCCCGTTTTATTTTTTAAAGATAATTCTTTCTTTGTTTTCAACCTTACATTTACACAATGTAATAACCATCATCAGTTTCTTACTATGAATTTGCATGATTATTATCTTTGTTTATCATAAAAATCTAAGACACTTAATTATTGCTATTGTGTACATTATAGTCAAACATGTACACCAATGTTTTCTTATGCCATATTAACGGGTATACCCTGCTTATTTTATATATTTGCTTATAATAGAAGTGAATTGATAACTAGTAAAGTCATATCAAGTTTATTATATTTGTCACCATAGATTCGAATAAGGTGAATAGTTTTTGTTACAAATGAAAAACAAAAAGTTATGCATAGCTGCTAAATTACTTAAGTTGAAATATATTTTACGTCCCATGTATAGGAAATGTTCATGTATAATTGAGACCACATTGTACGTACGTAATGTTAATGGAAAAGTTAGCATATTTTTTTCGAAAGATGTTTTCCTTCGTCCTGCACCCCTCTGCACTCCCCATTCCCCTTTTCCCTTGTCACTTTCCTGCTTGGTCCTTTCTCTTATATTATGGTATTTAAATGACCTCACATTTGGATGAAATTGACACTATTCATAGTCGAAATTATGCAAAAAATTGCAAATATTATACTTCACAGGAATTTATATCAGCCTTTGAATTAAATGACAATAACGATGGCAATGTTGATGTTAATAATAACTTCAGTTTACTACATTTCAATTCCAGAAGTATCTGCAAAAACTTTGACTCTGTCGAAACTTTTTTAACTTCTCTAAACAATTATTCTTTTTCAGTCATTGGTATTTCGGAAACCTGGTTGAAGTCAAATTCTCCAAATATCTATAATTTACCAAGTTATCACATGATACACATTGATAGGAGGAAAAGAAGAGGAGGAGGGGTGGCAATGTATATTAATTCAAATATCAAATATAAACTTAGAACAGATATTCATTTTGAAGATATAGAAAGTTTATTCATTGAAATAGATAATAAAGTTGGAAAAAATGTAGTCATAGGAACATTATACAGACCCCCAGGTAGCAATATTAACAACTTTCTTGAAAACTTAGATAGTGAATTGGATAAAATTTCACGAGAAAATAAACATATTTACATAATGGGCGATTTCAATATTGACTTGTCAAATCATATACAAAGCACGTCACATTTAATCGGAAATCATGATGCCAGTGAGAATATCATAAATACATTTTTGAATACACTATTTTCATATGACTTTTATCCATGTATAAATATACCTACTAGGATAACTCCAATGTCAGCGACAATAATTGATAACATATTTTCCAATTCTTTTAATGATAATAATCATAGTGGTGTTTTTACTTATGATATTACGGATCACTTACCAATATTTTTTATTTCTCCACTTCTGAAGCTTAATGATAATAAAAAGCCGAATAAAAGAAAATATAGAAAAGAAAATTTGAATACTATTTCGGCCTTAATTGAAGACTTAGAAAGAGAAGACTGGCATGAAATTATGGTTCAGCATGATGTTAATAGAGCTTACAAATACTTTATTGACAAACTAACTCATTATTATAATAAAAATATACCACTTGTTCAGAGAAAACAACGCAAAAATGATAAAAGAAACCCATGGATCACTCGAGGAATTATACGTTCAATTAAAAAACGCAATAAACTTTATAAATCGTATATTTCTAAACCGTCTGAACAAAGTCTTAAGAAGTATAAAAAATATCGCAATACTCTTAACAGTGTAATCCGCTCATCCAAAAAAGATTATTATTGTAAGGAATTAAAAGATGCAGAAGGAAATTTAAATGCCACGTGGAAAGTTATAAACAAATTGATTAACAAAAGCAAACCACATAGCAACAGGGACAGTCTTAAGATAGACAATGAAGAAATATCTCAACCGGCTGAAATCGCACAATCATTCAACCGTTTCTTTACAAACATCGGTCCCAATTTAGCTTCCAAGATAGTTAGTGACAATACGAATTTTAAAGAATATCTTTCCCAGCCAAATCAAAATACAATGTTTTTTACTCCCACAGACCGACATGAAATAATTAAAATAGTACAAGCTTTAACATCAAAGAAGTCAACAGGTTATGGTGGTATTAGTACAAAACTGTTAAAGCAAATTGTAACATGTATTGTTTCTCCATTGGAACATATTTTTAACTTATCACTCTCAACTGGATGCTTTCCTGAGCTATTGAAAATAGCCAAAGTAGTCCCGATTTATAAAAAAGATGATCCTACTCAAGTTACAAATTATCGGCCTATTTCTCTTTTACCATGCATATCAAAAATATTAGAAAGAATTGTTTACAAAAGATTGGATTCCTTTTTGTCATTTAATAAGATTATTACACCAGCCCAGTTTGGATTTAGAAAAAAATTCTCTACCGATTTCGCAATAACCAAATTGCTGGACAAAGTTGTAAACTCACTTTCAGAAAAAAATCACACAATTGCTTTATTTATGGACCTAAGTAAAGCTTTCGATACCATTGACCATGGTATTTTACTTCATAAGTTGTATAATTACGGGATAAGGGGCATTGCTTGGTCATGGATTAAGAGTTATCTTTCCAATAGGCAACAATACGTTTTTATCAATGATGTTAAGTCTCCTTTATCGTTTATCAATTGCGGCGTCCCGCAGGGTTCTATTCTGGGACCTTTGTTATTTTTAATATACATTAATGATATAGTAAATTCATCTTCCATTCTTTCTTTCATCTTATTCGCCGATGATACTAATATTTTGTTATCTCACAAGAACTTACCAGAATTAATAAATATAATAAATTTAGAATTAAATAAAGTTTCATCATGGTTTAAATGTAATAGGTTATCTCTTAACATAAGTAAAACTCATATTATGTATTTTCAATCATCTCATAGAAATGAAAATTTTATACAAGATATAAAAATTGATAATGTGCCTTTAGATAAAAAAGAATACGTAAAATTTCTTGGTATAACAATAGACAATCATTTATCATGGACTCCGCACATAAGCAACGTGTCTTCCTCTGTAGCTAAAGGAATTGGAATACTATGTAGACTAAAACAAATCTTACCAGAGAAATCTCTTGTTATGATATATAATACATTGATTTTACCATATATTCACTACTGTAACCTCATTTGGGGAATAGCTGCAAAACAAGGCTTAATCATATACTTTTATTGCAAAAGAAAGCGGTTAGAATTTGTTCAAAATCTGCATATCTTTCACATACAGACCCTCTTTTTTATCGTCTGAAAATATTTAAGATAAATGATATTAATACTTTACAAATAGCACTTTTTATGTATAGATATAATTACGACATGCTTCATCCGGTATTCACGGATTTATTTTCATATAATAACAATTTACACTCATATCCAACAAGAACATGCAATAATATTCACTTAAACAATCCCAGGACACTATTTGCACATAAAACACTAAGACATCATGGACCTGATATTTGGAATGCATTGCCAGATTCACTCAAGCTGACAAGATCATTTTATTCCTTTAAACGAACTATAAAAGAAATGCAATTAAACCAATACCTAACAAATTAAAAAAGAAAAAAATCATTACAATTGTTATCATTATTTTAATTAGACATTGACTTTTATCTAGAACATGTATAAATTAAAATCAAACAACAAAACGTGTTATTTTCTAAAATTCCATGCTAAGGACCAAGCATCTCCCCCCCCCCCCCAGTCCCTCATGCACCTGCACGTTTAAATGACAATAGATATTAATTATTTTGGCTATATTCCAGGGTTGTTACGTTTTCAAGCTTTGCTTTTGTGACGACCCTTGCAACCATCCTATTTTTTATTGTGAAACAGAAAATACCACTTAATGATTTTCATTTATGTAAGATATATTTGATGATTTATATACAAAACTATTGTTCATTATCTTGATGTCAAGTTTCAGATATGTATTTTCTTGTCCAGAATTTTGTTATGAAAAATGTTGCAAAAACCAATAAATGAAATGAAATGAAATGAAAATATTATTAGAGTGAAAATCTTTGAATTGTTTGAAATGTAATATTGATTACAAACATTTAATTTAAATCTTTGTGGACACAATAGGGCCTACAGTAATTTTTTAAGGAAATTATGTTAATACTTCATGCTTGAATCTGAAATGAATTTTTAAAATGCTATAAACTGCTTGTAATGAAATATTGATTACACACATCTAATTTAATTAAACAGTATAGCTTTTAGGATTTAACATGCTCATGCTATTATTATTGGAAGGATTTTTTTTTTAACTGTAATGAAATGCTGATAACACATTACACACATGTATATAAAACCTATAGAGGCAGTACAGCAACTCTTTGGAAGTGTTAACACTTCTGACTTTATGGCCCGTATTCTGATGGCAGGTTTAACTTAAACTCAGGTCTAAAGTTGTGGTTTAAGTATGGAAAGCCAAAAGTATCAATTTTTTTTATTAAGTTGTATGTTTCTTATGTTTACTGTGCTCTTTCCTGATTCATCGATGGTGAAGACAATCATCTAGTTATACTTCCTAGACAATTATTAATGATTTGAGAGCCATATGAGCTGAAATATTATATCCCTACTGTTAGTGATTTATGTAACAATTGGCTGTCCATACTTAAACCACAACTTTAAACCTGAGTTTAAGTTAAACCCGACTTCAGAATACGGGCCTATGGCTTTAGTCTTAAGTTTTAATATCGGGTATTAACTTTCACTGTATGATATAATTCTTATAAATGTATTACTATTAATGGTTTTATATGTTTAATATGGCATTTTGATGTTTATTGACTTGAAGTTGTGAACAAAGCAAATGTCCAATACGGATATTAAAGACGAAATTGAGCTTGAACTTGTTAATGATTGGGCTAATTAACAGTCATGGTCAGATCCCCGTGTTTTGCATGCTGCCCTCTACGTTCCTGGTCAAAGAGCGGACCGGACCTGTTATCTGATGAGTGCATGAGAAGCAGCCCGGTGGTGCAAAATTCTCTTTTTAAGTGAAATCTTACATCTTGCCAGAACCAAGGAGCCTTTGCGAATTATTCTGCTTCCACAAAATGTTTCGTTCATTCAGGACAGGTCTTCAACGCTTTGGGAGCTTGGAATTAGAGGTAACTAAATTAAGACCGAAGCGAAGGCAATCCCCCTCTTTCGAGTTCCCCGCATGCCCGTCGTTCCCCGCCCCAACAACAGCTCCGGCCTCTGAAGGTTAAGCCCGAGCCGCGAGCGCTAGCCGTGATTTTTTTTTATCCAGGCCAGCAACTGGATCCCCCGGGGGCGAATTTTTAAACCGTAGGATGGCCACTGAAGAATCATGAATTATTCATGAATGGTTCGCTTCTTACGATCAATTAGTCTTTGATTCAAGGGTATAGGAGACCCTTATAAGCTTCTTTTCTTAAAATAATTAAAGCAGTTGGTTATTATTCTAAATCAACCCCATTTGATTATGAAAAATTAGTTTTTTTTTTATAGTAAGTTAGTCCTTTTTGACGGAGGAATACTCGGATCTAGAAGCTTTAGGTTAGAAATATGTCTGTATTCATAGACTAAATGAACAACGTTACGACAATGCTTTTGCTCAAATCTCTCCGGTCTCTCTCTCTGAGTCTCTCATCTTTTCACGCTTAGTTCATATAATTCCGTTTTGATCTGCATTTTATATCTATACTGAAAACGTATATTTTGAGGGGAAAAGTTTGGAGTACCTTTAGAATCCAATGTCATGAATCGATTACAAAAGAGCAATTACCTACTAATTGCTGCTGCCGGTGTGGTGCGTTATCAGTTTTGTCGCCCTCTACGTTCGTGAGTGAATTAAGAGTCCCCGGCGACAAGCAGGAATCGGATCGGGAGATGGATAAAGGATGGGGGGAGGGGGGATGGCCCCGTAGAGGGAGTACACGACTTGTCCAATGTGGTGGATGTAGTAGGAGAGAGTGAAGTAATGGCAGGTGATATAATAATCAGAGGACTTAAAAAGGGATGATATATATGAAGGGATCAAAGAGGGGGCGCGTGATCGAGGACACGTGCAATGGTATATAATTATGTTGATGATGTTGTTTAAGGAATGATATACGTTGATATCTATATATGGATACAGAATACTTGGATACTATTATATTAAAACATGTATGGATATGAATACATGGATACGTGGATACTTGGATACTATTGGATACTTGGATACTTGGATACGTGGATACGCGGATACGTGGATACTTGGATACTATTGGATACTTGGATACGTGGATACGTGGATACTTGGATACTGTTGGATACTTGGATACTTGGATACGTGGATACGCGGATACGTGGATACTTGGATACTATTGGATACTTGGATACTTGGATACGTGGATACGCGGATACGTGGATACGCGGATACTATTGGATACTTGGATACTTGGATACGTGGATACGCGGATACGTGGATACTTGGATACTATTGGAGACTTGGATACTTGGATACGTGGATACGCGGATACGTGGATACGTGGATACTTGGATACTGTTGGATACTTGGATACTTGGATACGTGGATACGCGGATACGTGGATACGTGGATACTTGGATACTATTGGATACTTGGATACGTGGATACGTGGATACGTGGATACTTTGATACTATTGGATACTTGGATACTTGGATACGTGGATACGTGGATACGCGGATACGTGGATACTTGGATACTATTGGAGACTTGGATACTTGGATACGTGGATACGCGGATACGTGGATACGGGGATCTTAGATACCTTTGGTTACATGGATACTTGGATACGCGGCTACGGGCACATGCCTACATGAAAACTTAGATACATAGATACTTGGATAAGAACATCAAGGAGTTTTTGATACTCTGGAACATGGAAAACACATGAAGAAGTGCATGATACTAAGTGTACTTTTAGAACGAAGCATCACAGACCCTAATTACCTTATTTTCAGATAATTGACATCGTCACTTTTAATCTGTATTTTTCTTGAGAGAAAAGATAGAAAAGGCTACTTTCATCAGTGAATCGTTAAAAATTGGCTGCTCTCTTTATAATTATAACGAGACATATATCAATTCCCTAAGCCCATATGATTACAATTTGACCAATTAATCTTAATCCTTTTTAGGATTGATTTTATTTAATTAAGTTGATTTCAGTCTCTTGGCTTGCTTCGCGAACGAAGATTTATAAAGGCAGTCCACGTCGACTGCAGGCACGCATGTGACTCACAAGGCCAATACGTGATAGACAGGCCCGGCCACAGCGGCCGCAGTCAAAAGTCACGTTTGGTGTGGCTGCTGAGGCTTCGCGATTCTTTCTGCGGCGACGTTTCTCCCTCAGGTGATCTTTTCGGGATTCCTCGAAAGAAGAGGCAGCCTGATGGACTATATGTCGCCAGCTAGCACGGTCAGCAGCCAGAGTAGACCACTGGCAATGATCGATATGGCATGTACCGAGGGACTTCTTCAGGATGTCCTTGAAGCGTTTCTTTGGAGCCCCTCTGTCACGATTGCCAGTAGAAAGTTCGCCGTACAGGGCTATCTTGGGCAGGCGATGGTCTTCCATTCTTGAGATGTGTCCTGCCCAACGGAGCTGAGTCTTCAGCAGCATGGCCTCGATACTGGGGATCTCCGCCTGTTCAAGGACCTCAACATTTGTGACATAGTCGGTCCAGTGAATGTTGAGGATGATCCGGAGACAGCGCTGATGGAAACGCTCCAGGAGTCGCATGTGGTGGCGGTAAGTTACCCACGACTCAGAACCGTACAGTAGGGTGGTGAGGACAACAGCTCTGTATACGCTGATCTTGGTGCCCCTTTTCAGATGCTTATTTCTCCAGACCCGCTTGTACAGTCTGCCGAAGGCACTGTTAGCTTTGGCCAGTCTGTTGTCTACTTCCCTGTCAATCTTGGCGTCTGAAGTAATTGTACATCCCAGGTAGGTAAACTGGTGAACGCTCTTCAACACAGTCTCGCCAATAGTGATGTGAGGAAGGCGGTACTCTTCCCGGGGTGCAGGTTGATGGAGGACTTCCGTCTTCTTCAAGCTGACTTCGAGTCCGAAGAGTTGAGCAGCCTCCGCAAAGCAGGATGTCAAGCACTGCAGGGCTCTTTCGGTATGGGCAACGAGGGCAGCATCATCGGCAAAGAGAAGGTCTCTAAATATTTGCTCACAAGTTTTTGTGTGGGCCTGCAGTCTCCTGAGATTGAATAGACTGCCATCGAGGCGGTAGCGGATGTAGACAGCCTCGTCTTCATCAAGACCTTCCATGGCCTGCTTGAGCATTACGCTGAAGAAGATACTGAACAGCGTCGGTGCAAGGACACAACCCTGTTTCACACCGTTTGTGATTGGGAAAGATTCGGAGTGATGGCTGTTTAACCTAACTTGGCCACGCTGGTTTTCATGCAGCTGGATGATCATACTGAGGAACCTTGGGGGACAACCGAGGCGTTCCAAGATTAGCCAGAGGCCCTTTCTGCTCACCGTGTCAAATGCCTTGGTTAGGTCGACAAACGTTATGTACAGTCCTTTATTTTGTTCCCGGCATTTCTCTTGGAGCTGACGGAGGACGAAGACCATGTCTGTGGTACCTCGGTTTGCTCTGAAGCCACACTGGGTTTCTGGGAAGTGGTCTTCTGCGATGGCAGGTACTAGCCTATTCAAGAGCACTCGGGCAAAGATTTTTCCTGCGATGGACAGTAGAGTGATACCCCTGTAGTTTGAGCAGTCAGACCTTTCCCCCTTATTCTTGTATAAGGTAATGATGACTGCATCGCGGAGGTCTCCTGGTAGCTTGCCCTGTTCCCAACAACAGACAAGGAGTTCATGGAGCTTGTTGTGTAACACTGGTCCTCCACATTTCCATATCTCAGGTAAAATTCCATCAACTCCTGCTGCTTTGCCACTCTTCATCTGCTCAATGGCTTTTGTAAGTTCTTGCAGAGAGGGCGGTATATCCAGTTCCTCCTTGACTGACAGCTGGGGGATGCGGAGGGTTGCTGAGTCCTGGACAACCCGGTCAGCTCCAAAGAGTGCCTGAAAGTGCTCAGACCATCGGGTAAGGATAGATGTCTTGTCTTTGAGGAGTGTCAGTCCATCCGCACTGCGTAATGGACACTGAGCCTGGTGTCTGGGGCCATAAACAGCCCTGATGGCTTCATAGAAGCTTCTGTAGTCACCAGCATCGGCGTACTGCTGTGTTCTTGCTGCAAGTTTGGTCCACCACTCATTTTGCATCACACGAAACTCACGCTGGAGGTTGTTGCAGATGTGACGGAAGGCAGCTTTCTTCACAGGACAGGACGGATGTGACAGGTGGGCCGATCTCTTCTTTTCCAGCAGTTCCTGGATCTCTTTGTTGTTTTCGTCAAACCAATCTCTGCTCTTCTTTATGGAAAACCCGATAGTTTCCTCAGATGACTGCAGAATGGAAGCTTTAAGCGAGTTCCATAGTGTTTCAGGAGAAGGATCCTCTAGGCAGCTGTTGTTTTCAAGCTTGGCCTGTATGCCTACCTGGAACTCAGCTTTCACTTCAGCTGACTGTAGCTTGTTGAGATCAAACTTTTTCCTGCGGGGGCCTCCCTTTCTTAGCTTAGGTTTGAAATGCATCCTGAGTTTGCAGCGCACTAGGCGATGGTCAGTATGACATTCTGCGCTGGGCATCACTCTGGTGTGAAGGATGTCGTTTAGGTCACGTCCACGCACTAAGACATAGTCAATGAGGTGCCAGTGTTTAGAACGAGGATGCATCCATGTTGTCTTGAGACTGTCCTTTTGCTGGAAGACGGTGTTGGTAATGACAAGTTGTTGTTCCATGCAGAGCTCCAGCAGCAAGCGTCCGTTGTCGTTACACTTTCCAACACCATGCCTTCCGAGTACTCCTTTCCAGGCGACATCATCCTGTCCTACTCTAGCATTAAAGTCGCCGAGAATTAACAGCTACACACTAAAAAGTGTTGCATGCTGCTTGTTCTTTAGAGGCAGGCGCATGGACATGATGCGGTCGGAATGACCAGTTGGTAGGTTTTCCAGCTTGGAGGCGATGGAAGATTTGAGCATGAAACCAACGCCAGCTAGACGTCTTTCCGTTGCAGGTTTCCCTGACCAGAAGAGGGTGTATCCAGCGCCCTGCTCATGTAGGCTGCCTTCTTCTGAGAAGCGAACTTCGCTTAGGGCAGCAATGTCAACATCAAGCCTTGATAGTTCATGCGCGATAAGAGCAGAGCGACGTTCCGGTCGGTTGCTGTCAGTTCGGTCAAGCATAGTTCTGATGTTCCAGCATGCTAGTTTCAGTGTTTGTACACCCTTACAGGTGGGTGTGTACCTTTTTTTCTTTGTTGTTGTTCGACCGCGTGAGAAGATGCCCGTTGACCGCGGCTAGCCAACTGGGTGATGAGAGACGAGCTTTGGTTAGGCCACCTTTTCTAGGCCCCTCTCCGTGTGGAGCAAGCAGTGCTGTCCCTAGATAAGGCTGCTCGGTCGTTCAGGGTGCTGCCGAATGATGCCGTCGTCTCTGGGTCAACATCAGGCGACCAATATCCTGAACCGCCTGCATGCAGGATTGGAACTGCGGCTTCCAGTGACATCTTCCACCTGCCGATTTCGCCCCTTTCCCGTCGCTACAGGGCTTGGTAAGTTTGGTGGCGTTTTGGACATGGACATGTCCTTTATGCCTGCGCTATGGAGGTTTAAAGTGGAGTACAGTGTGCGCAGTCCTGGCCCCACCCTTTACACCCGGGGTTCATCTGCCATAGCCTAGCTAGCTGGGACGGTGACAGCGAGGTCCTCGAGTCGTAGGTTTTACATCAGACTTTCCTTGTCCTAGATGAAAGGCCTGCCAAGGCTGGAGAGTTCCATCTACCCTGATTTGCTGGATGGCCGCTGTTGGCTCTCCTAAGCCAGCGCCCTTTAAGATGGATCTTACTTTTCATTCCATCAGGGTGTCCAGCCACCCTCCACACCGAAACCCAAAAGGAAAAGGTGGGGGAGACGGTTTAGTCGCCGTCGACTCGACCCTGAAACAGGTAGTACTGGCTTCCAGGTTACCAGTAGCAGAAAACTGTCAGGTCTCCAGACCTGACAAGCCTCCTGACCTGACTATATGATTTCAGTAAACAAAATATAAATAAACTATTTGGATTATTATAGATTTTTCAGTCAACATAAAAGAAGGCTAATATAATAACATGTACGAATATGCAGCTTAAAGGTCAAGTCTACCCAAAAAGTTATTGATTTGAATCAATAGAGAAATAAGAAACAAGCCAATTTCATCAAAAAACGTATGTTAAATAAGAAAGTTATGACATTTGGAAGTTTTTCGCTTATATTTCGCAAAACAATTACAATCATGTACAACTCAGTGATAAGTAATAAGACACGAGCAACAGAGAACAACAAAATAGTTAAGTAAGGGGATAATAAGAACGATATACGTTTTGGTTATATTAAAATGACCAATCAATTTCAAAACATTGGTTACAATTCGACAATTAATTTCACTCACTCCTGTTGACCTAGTTAAAAATTGAATAAGTTGACCGGTTTATGAAAAGACATGACTTTCTTAGCGTTTTTTGAAATGGTGAACAGGAATGTTATATCTGACTAAACAATATTACTGATTCGAGTGCGAAGCGCGATTTAAAATATGTTATAGGGCCTATTGCGATCGGAAACTTCATATTTTAAGTACGTTTTGTACATAAATTTAGACCTAAAAACGGACATTCCTTGCTTTTTGGGGGGGGTCTTGTTGTATGCATTAAAAATTCTTTATTAATTTACTTGAAATAATGTGTTTAATTGCCAATATTTATTATCATCTACGATTATGCTGTAACGAAAAATGCATACACGACATACCTACAGTTACAACATCACCTTATTGATAAACTGGTAATTAGATACTGTCTTGCTCGAATGCAGTATACTGAAAATTTCTCAAAATCGAATATAAAATAAGAAAGTTATGACATTTAAAGATACGCTTATTTTCAACAATTGGAAATTTTGAAATATGACGTGCTTGCACAACACATGTAATTCGATTTAATTATGTTAAAAAATGTCACTTCAGAATTCCTTCAGTTCATTGATAAAGAACCACCTGTGAATGCCTTTGAGACTATAGGGATACCGTGTAAGATTAAAGGGATGGTCCAGGCTGAAAATATTTATAGTTAAATAAATAGAGTAGAATTCACTCAGCAAAATGCCGAAAATTTCATCAAAATCAGATAACAAATAACAAAGTTATTGAATTTTAAAGTTTAGCAATATTTTGTGAAAACAGTCGTCATGAATATTCATTAGGTGGGCTGATGATGTCACATCCCCACTTGTTCTTTTGTATTTTATTATATGAAAGTAGGTTTATTCAAATTTTTACCTCCAAGAACTAGAAAAATTTGATTGACAACCGATTTAGTGCATTAGATATTTATTGCTGCAACTTATTTCATTATGAGGGAGACATATTATTCACACAAGTATGAAATAATGAAAAAAATATGATTTTATGTAATAACATAAGAAAACGGAAAGGGGAGATGTGACATCATCAGCCCACCTAATGAATATTCATGACAACTGTTTTCACAAAATATTGCTAAACTTTAAACTTCAATAACTTTATTATTTGTTATCCGATTTCGATGAAATTTTCAGCATTTTGATCAGTGAATTCTACTCTATGTATTAAGATATAAATATTTTCAGCCCGGACCATCCCTTTAATACCCCAAATTCTTGAAAGGAGGGATTAAGATTTAATAGTGATTACGTAATCTATTGAAGTTAATGACCGGCATGAACGTGAGACCGGCATGAGACGAGGAAAGAAAGATGAAATAAAAAAAGAGAAAAAAATGTGAAAAAGGAATATAAGAAAAAACAGAAATTCAAGTTTATATTCCTAATGCATTTTAAGCACTTTGTTTGATCGTGAATGATATTTTATTAATAAGAAATAATAATAAATGATAGCATGTTTATAAATATCGCTTTTCTCAGAACGGCTCAAAACGATTTACAGCATATTATTGTCCCATGATTCATTTCAATCCCGCATGAAAAGTGCACAATTTCCACATCTTGGGAAGCATTCCTTGCATTCATCGCAGCCTCGAAATGGCGCTTGCAAATTCAAGCATACAATAAATTTCGCATCCAACCGGGTACCCATTTAGCACCTGGGTCGAGAGTGGCAAGGTGTGCCGGCAATACGTCTTACCAAAGGACGGTATATAGACCGCGATGAGAATCGAACACACGACTCTCCGTTTACAAGGCGGGAGTCAGAACCACTGTACGCCACGACTCTTTAAAAAAAGGCCTTCCTGAAAAAGTCGTGCACAGAACATGTTTCTCATAAACATAAAATATGAGCGCGAACTTCTTTCAAACATCAAGGACGAAAAGACCTAAGTATTTTTCGTAAAAATGAATAGCGTGCACAATCTTCTTAATTAAAGTATTAAAAGCATGAAGAGCGAAATGAACCAATAATTTTAACAAATTGACCTAGCTGAAACACTGATATCTTCCCGTCTGTAAATTTCTTCACTCTTTTTCTTCTTTTCCACTCTTCTTTGCATTTATTCCATTTACCCTTTTTACGCAGCCAATATAGGGCGTAGAGATCGCATTCGGCCTCCTGGAATTGCCCATTTACATTTTCTTTTTTAGTCTATATTTTAATTGGTACAAGAGGAGGCAAAGGCGATTAGACACTGGATTCACAAGTTCGTCCAAAAATTAAAACTGATATTTCTAATCTTACACATTCACAATCTTGGCCAATTATTTTCTGTTCATTATCGCGATTTTTTTTCCTACTTGATTCTATTTCACCTCATTTCATTCATCTCCTTTGTTTATCCAGGGGCCGCGGAACGGTTTTCAAAGTGGGGGGGGGGGCTGAGCCAAAAGTGGGGGAGGGGGCTGAAGCCCCCCCCCCCCCCGGTTCCGCGGCCCCTGTAATTCCTATTTCTTTTGTGCTGTTTGTATATCTCTGTAATACTGGGAGGGATAAGCCAGCAGCAGGGAGAGGAGGGCCGTATTAGCACGACATTCCCCCTTTGTTTTTCTTTTCCACCATATCATTTTTTAAGTTTCCCTTTCCATTTTACTTATATTTCTTCTGTTTGTACTTTTTTTAAAGGGGCAAGCAAGACCACCTCGCCCCTTGGTCTGCATGTGCCTGTCGAATGCAATTTGCATCCTAACTTCCCGTTTTCTTCCTCTTTTGTAATATATGTATTAATTTGTGGAAAAAACTATTAGAAAGTAATGTTATAAAGGGAGCCTCGACTTTGCTATTAACATATGCAGTCTTTTTAAAGTTACCTTAGATCCGAGATAATTTATTGTCATGTATAAAATGCACAAAATCTGCTTTCAAAAAGTGAATACTATTACACCGACAAACACAATTGTTTTTAGCCTACATATTTCAACAATCAAATAATGTGAGCGCAAAGCGCGAGCTGAATATTTCTTACATTCCCAGCTATATACAGGGCATTCTAAGCACCTTTTAAAATCACGAACAGGATAGGGGTATGACTATACACTTGATGTGATCGCGAAGCGCGAGCCGAAACGAAATTCGACATCTCACGTTTTGTAAATCATGAAAAGGATGGATAAGTGGATAAATGGATAACATTCCTGCATTAATAATTTGATAATCTGATCTGAAACTGGAACAAGATTCGTATCTAAATAAATATGCGTGCGTGTGTTTAGATTCAAACCTAGAATCTGGACATTCTAATTACATTCTTTATCATAATATCAATAATAAGAGCGCGATCCGCGAGCTAAAGATATTTGATTTTCCGATCCCAAAAAAAAAAGTTAATTTAAGCGCAATTACGAATTGGATATGGATCGTGCTTAATAAATGATGCGAGTCAAAGTGCAAGTTGATATTTTTATCAATACATATATTTCCAGTTGCGACCGGGAAATTTTAAGGACATTTTTGTTTTTGTCGAGAGATGAAACTTGTCGATATTCCGTTCTGGAAAAAAAAACCGGACAATGATTATTAGGAAATAATGAAAATATTATTATCTTACTTATTAATCTAATAAGCCCAATGAGGTCACGAAATTAATATCAAGGTAAAAAAACTGGATATTTTGTAATCATGAAAAGGATGCATGGGTTAATATACTTTAAAGAATACTTTAAAAATAATGCGAGCGCAAATTGCAAGCCGAAAATTTTGATAAACTGTCAAGAAAGAGGAATTTAAAATAATTTGTTACAACGACATTGAGTAATAAAGGAGATGGGAAACCAGTTACAGTAACAACAATTTTATTACACCAACTTTAGGGCAAACCTCATTTATCGTGCGCGGCCATCGTAAGGGCCGATAAGACATCATCCCTCGCAGAGGGCGACATTTCACAATACACATCAAACATAATAACATATTGGCGCAACCACTTTTCTGTATCTTTCCATTTGAATTAAGTCAACCTCAAACCAAATGGCTTGGGGGACAATTACTTTCTAAACAACAAAATCAATTCACTCTTTAAAAAGGTAAAACAAAACTATATCTGTAGTTATCTCGTCAAACCATGGATTCCGGAAAACATACCGGTAGACCTGCAAGGAAGGTATCACATATTAATCAAAGTAAGTTAACAGATCAGTATCAATACAAAGTATTGGCCATTACCATGGTTACTACATAAAACTAAGTAAAAGGCAAAATGTACCTTTAACCATTATACACCATGTACAACATGCGTGAATAGATAAATAACCAAGATCTTATCTACCCTTCTATCTGTAGGCAAAACACACAAAATAAATAAATAAATAAATAACCAACATCTCATCTACCCTTCAATCTGTAGGCAAAACATACACCAAAATTTAATAGTCAATCAACATGACCTAATGTATATCAAGCCAACCAAAAAGGGGGAAAACTCTAATAGCCGTGAAAACATCCCTATGTATGCTAAAAAGCTAAAAACCTGTAAAACAGTCAAATTCATGTAGCAACATCAATATTGTCAACACACACTATAAAACAAACAGTTAAAGCATGACTTAGGATAAAAGCTAAAAAAAAGGCATTACTAAATAAAATACATCCATAAACACAATCACTGTGGACACTGCATATGCTATAAAACTAAAAGGGCATAGCAATACGCAATACATTCATAAGTACAATCATTGTGGACACTTTTGAGCCCATGCAACAATAGATACATAAATGTGCAAATACTGACAAATGTAAAATGCAACTTACATTTTTGTTGTGATTCATGCAAAATATAAATGCAAATAAATAACATCACTGCCTTGCATACTGAAGACAAACAATCCTATCATAGTAAGCACATAAACAATCCAATGATACGTTTTCCAACTGTAAAAACATGTAAGGATATGGAGGCCCACAAGTCTTGCTAAGCAAAAGACAGTCTTTGCACAAAAGTATCAATAGCAAACACTAAACAAAATGCAAAACAAATAGGCAAAGGGTCACATAAAGCAAATAAAAACTGGGATAGGTAAAGTAGAAAAACATGAACGTGTACAAATTGATCCAGTAGTAAAAAAAATAGGTGTAGGTTCAATGGGCACTATCCAGCCACCACAGCTCAGCTATGAAATGCGCAATGTCTAAAGGCAAACCAACAAAACATGACAAACTAAAAGCAGATTACTGGACTACCATAAACTATGGAAAGTAAAAGATGTATTCATGAAGTGCCAAAAGATTACTAACCTAAAATAGCTGATAAAACAGGGCATTCAGGCTCACACTATACATCCTGATTATAATATCTCAACATTTAATAAAAACCAGTATGACATGAATACATGTAATTTAAAAACGAAAAGTAATTATAAATATCGGATTACCACTCATCACTAAGATGGTAATTACCAAAATAAACATGTAATCAATAACTTTTAGTCATAAAAATTATATGTAAAAGGAAACAATCTGACACCTAAAAAACTGTATGGTACCCAATATAACCAAAGGGATACAATCTATTTAGCAATATCAAAACAATGATAATATGGTCCACTGGTACATTATATATATACAAATATCAGCAAAGGCTAAAAATATACTGAATCAAAAACATGCACAAATCACATCACACAAAAAAAGGCAAAGAGACAAGGGTGTAACAGAAAAAGAAGAAAACAGAGGAGTCTGGAGTATACTGTGATTACTGTCCATATCAGTATGATGAGCATCAAAATACCAGTTCATATACTGTCATGAATGAGTCCTCTGTATCAAAGTCCATAGATAGGTGTCACTCACAGAATGCGATGGAACATTAAAACAAAGTCTTTGCCCATCGACGTTCCTGAAAGGGTCTCGTGAAGAAGGGTCATATCAGTCGGCAATCTAGTAAGGGGTCCTGCGTGATTTATAGTCAATATCCGGAGGACGACCTGGGGGGAGACCAATGTGTCCTCCAACGGGGTGACATGGCCGACTTTGTGAAGTCATCATGAGGGCAGAAGTGAAGGGCACAATGGTGTCTGGCCACCTGAACTGAGGATCCAACATCTTGCAGCACCGGGGATCACTGGTAGGACCTGAAGCATCACCGGGGACATCTCCAGGAGAATCCGGGGGTCGACCAGGATGGTCATCGATCCGTAGGATACAAGGATGAGGAGCCATATGATGATGCTCGGCGACGGTGATGTTGTGCATGAGAGGAACACAAGAAACCTTGACCCCAGGAGTCGAAAGAGGAAGGGCATTCAGGTAGCACCTACTGTTATCATGCAATGCGTGATCCAATGACTGACTACGATCTGGTTGAGATGCAGAAACAATATCAGATGAGGAGTCATGGACTGCACAGTTACTATGGTGTAAAGATTCATGATGATCAGGAGCCGATGGCTGTTGAGGTGTTATACGCTCACTGATTGGCTCTGTGGCTATAGGATGTCTGTCTGTGTTAACAGAAGGTTCCATGTCTCCAAGGACTTCACTCGTGGATGACTGGTCTGCAACGGCAGGATGGGCTCGTTCACGATTACGGGAGTCCGGAGTTGAAACAAGGTACGATCGGACAACGCCATCGGAAGCCGAATCAGGTAAGCCTGCAGCAAGCGCATCGGATAGCGGGATAGCCGAAGGACCGTACGGATACGATGGTCCATCACCAAATGATACTACACGCTTAGCCGGTCGGATAAATACATCATGTAATTCCATGAATGGAATTCCAGCCTGTACAGCAACATCCAAAGACTCTACCACTAATCCTTCGAAGAGAAACTGTCTGCTGTCCCTTGTGAATGTGAGACAGGTCTCACCTACAATCGCAAGAGGGGAGGAATTGTCAGTAGGTTGAACTGATCGGGAAGTGGCGGTTATTACAGCCCCAAGATCTTGAACCGTAGAATGTAAAATCAAATTCTCCGTAGACCCACTGACAATGCTCACACGGAAACACTGATCACCATGGAACAGTTCCACAAAGGGAGTCGCGGGGGCCTGATTAGGCACAATGAATGAACTAGCCACAGACCTATGTGGCATACTGTGAGGACCTTGGACCTCATCTGACTCTGATGATTGTCCATTGCACCAGTGAGGGTCTCCATGAATCGCTGACTCTGACTTCGAGTCATCAAAGCAACCAAGATGTAACTTAGGATCTACAGAGGAACGATCCACAGCATATGATGAACAGTCAACATCTTCAGAAGGAATACAGCCTGGAACATGATCATAGCCAGGGTCATGATCGACAATCAACTCATCGCAGGTATCACTACAAGTCTGGAAATTGGTGTAGCCGGGAATGCTAGCGGCCTTGCGAGCTCGAGTAATCATGCGCCTTTCATGGTCGGGCAAGAATGGACAGTCACCAATATGGTGGCGGTAACAATGCCGACTAGCATTAAGACAAAGTGGGCACACAACTTGGTTAACGTTAGGCCTATGATGAACTAAGGCGGGCCTAGGACTAGTCTGAATCGATGTAGGTGTCATGCTATAACTATCGGTAGCCTGGATATGTTCAGGACTCGACGTATACCGACAGCAAGGTACAACACACAGGGCATCACACTTGTGGTCATAATTAGTGTCATAATAGGCAGATCTATCATACATCTCTTTACTAGACCTAATACTGATATCATTGTCTCTCGACTCATGATCATCGGACACGGCTCGATGATCGGTAAGCTTATGGCTAGTTAAGTGTACGTGTAAAACTCTAATCTGATTCTGAGGATATGATTGGCAATGTAGATCTTGGCATGACTTTCGTCTGGAATCATCCAACTTATAGCTAACTTGACCACAATGAAAACTGTCATAATCTTCTGGTTCATTCTCATCAACATAACCATCTTCTTGGTCATTCTCATAATCATCTTCTGGTTCATTATCAACCTCATAATCATTCTTCTCATATCCATCTTGTTCTTGTTCATTCTCATCACCATACTCATGATAATCATCTTCTGGATCATTCTCATAATCATCTTCTGATTCATTCTCAACCTCATAATCAACTTCCGATTCTGGTTCATTCTCATCACCATAATCATCTTCTAGTTCATTCTCCACTTCATAATCACCGTCTGGTTTATTCTCATTACCACAATCACGGCCATTATGACCGGACCTGTCACCGACAGGTTCAACATCTTCCACACAATTAAATCTACTAATTGTACGTGTACTAATGTGTCTGATTTCTTGATTTACTGTGTAATTTCTTGATTTACTAATTGTGTAATTACTTGATTTACTAATTGCATGACTAGAAAAGTTAGAAAAGTCTGACAGAGAAGTACAAGAACCAACTTGACTGGGGCGGCCTCGCTCTCGGGCCTGGGGGCGAGGTCTTGACCTCGGTGAGGGAACAGCCATACAAAGGACTGTGTGTGGGACTACGGCACTGAGGTAGTAAAAAATCGTTACACCTATCACGACACATTTTTGCCGACCAACTGGTTGCTCGGGATAGCATGAATCCCATCGGTGTGCGGAGCAGGCAAGGTTCAAATCCCAGCTGTCACCACGACATTGAGTAATAAAGGAGATGGGAAACCAGTTACAGTAACAACAATTTTATTACACCAACTTTAGGGCAAACCTCATTTATCGTGCGCGGCCATCGTAAGGGCAGATAAGACATCATCCCTCGCAGAGGGCGACATTTCACAATACACATCAAACATAATAACATATTGGCGCAATTGATATAGGTATACATTACTCCCCAATGAAAATGTAAGTGCGCAGCTTTAGCTGATACTATTCAGAATCAGATAAGCCTAAAAAGGGATATTTTTCAAAAAAATATGGAATACACGAAGAGAATAGTTACTTGACGAATTAAATAATGCTAGTGCGCAGCGCGAGCGGAAAATGTCGATATTTAGACCATAAAATATAGTCATTTTACAGAAAACTATAAAATATATTTGTAAATCAAACAAATTGAAAACTCAGTGTCCGAGAAATATTTCATATATTTACTTCAAAACTTGATATTTTAAGCTCAATATAAGCCTATTGAGCAAGTTATGTATATCATAGATTAGGCAATGTGAGCACAAAACGAGCGAAAATTTAAAATAGTGACATGAAATCCCCCCCCCCCTCATCTTATTTTATATACTCGTCTTACTCCTCTTATTTTCCCTCTTCATTTTCTATTCTCTTTTCTCTTCTTTTTCCTCTCTTTCCATATTTTCTTGTTTGCTCGTTCCAAAAAGTGGGGGGGGGGGGCATTTGATATCAAATTCCAAAAAGTGAGGGGAAGCGTCTCCCTGTCCCCCAGGGATTTCCACCAATGTATGCAATTTGATTTGAAATAAAAGAAAACCCTACATCGTCTTTGTAGTCGATTTTTTTTTTTTTTATAGCGTACTTTCATGACGAATTACTTCATTCTCGCCTGCTCCTAAATCGGATTCAATAAGAAAATCAATGTTTCTTTAAAAAAAACCGCACCCCAAATAACACCCCTAAATTCATTTAAAAAAAAATATATGAACGATAATTTTCTTGGAGTATTCGCAATTTGTCCGAAAATTATTCTTATTGTCC
The DNA here is from genome assembly GCF_037042905.1 of Lytechinus pictus. NCBI lineage: Eukaryota > Metazoa > Echinodermata > Echinoidea > Temnopleuroida > Toxopneustidae > Lytechinus > Lytechinus pictus. The sequence goes on along the minus strand of NC_087253.1, from coordinate 25,603,007 downwards.
TCGTCCTTAAATTTACCACTCGTGACGTTGTCCTAAATGTCTCCGGTTCTGTCCTAATACGATCTGCATGCTGTCCGCGCCGAACGCCGACAAATTTATTTAGATAATCTTGTCCCAGGACAGTTCCAGGAATGTCCTACGACAATACGCAGACAGTCTTGGTCGTGTCCTAGGACAAGATCATTTGCATAATCTTTTACGGAATTTGGTTGCGGACAGCATGCCGAAATGACAAAAGTAGCTTCCGCAACCCTTCCTGGTCTTGTCCGCGCCCTAGTGGAAAACCGCCTTAAAAAAACAAGCTGTGTGTCTCAAACAATTAAATGTGAGCGCGAAGCACGAGCTTAATTTTTTGTATATTGACATGATAAAGGAGCATTTTGACAAATTTTGGAAAGAATTTCCAAAGAGGATAGGTATCTCACAAATCAAACAATGCGAGTGCGCAGCGCGAGCTGGAAACTTTTATATAACAATTTGTGTAAATGAAACAAAATAATGAAAGCTTGAGGTGCGAGCTAAAACATTGTGTGCAAATTGATTTCAGAACTGGATATATGAAATGCCATTTAATTCTCTTGAATGGGAATCATTACAAAGGCAATGCGAGCGCGAAGCGCGAGCCACTTCCATTCACGAGTGGATACCATGCGCGACCATGGGGTCTCGAAAAGCACCCTAAACACGTAATTTCCATATTCTGAAAATGCGCCCCTTAACAAGTATTGGCGCGTGAAACCCTACCCTTAACAAGAATTGGTAACAAAACGATACTCTTGGCAAATGTTCCCTGAAATGAACCCCTAAACAAGTACAGGATTGTTTTATTGTTACGGGTCCTTCGGTCGTCGGCTTTACCTTATTTGGTTTAGTACGACCCCACCTTCTACACCTCGCGCAAATTGTGACTCTAAATACGAAGTGTTGGGGCAAAAAGGACATCCTTTATAAAACATTTTAATTTTGTTTTATCATCCCCGCGAATTCGACCCTAAACGCGTAATTTTTCTAGCGAAATAGATACCCTTTTTTCATTATTTTTGTGTTTTTGACACCCTTATCACGTTACGTACATAACGTGCCCTATCGTGAAAAAGACATCCTTTTTCCTTTTTTTTTTTTTTGTCGCGCATGGTATCCACTCGTCAATGTAAGTGCCCCCCCCCCCCCCCGCGGGGTTCAAACAAGGACAGAAAATGAGCTATGCCTATATACGAATCGCTTCATATTTATCCTCCTAAACATTCAGAATCCATGTCATATTCATCATAATCTCTAGATTTATAGAGAAAAAACAGCAAAAATATTGCTCTACAATTCTAAAAAGAAGGGTATATACATGTATATATTATTTTAATCATACGAACCAAAAGTCCAGTTTTCTGTCTTATAATTTACTGTGAAAATCACAAGAATTTGATTTAAAAAAAAATAGGTAGGCCTGTACAATTTTTTTTTTTTTTAAAAAGAAACAAAAATAGAATGGACAAGAAAGGAAGAAAATAAAAGAGAAAAGAAAAATATATTTAAAAAAAAGAAGAAAAGAAAGGAGAAAAACAACGTAAAGGAAAAGGAAAAGTGTTTAAACAAGGACAAAAAAATGAGCTATATGCCTGTATTGTCTTGAAAATGATTTTTTTTTAAATAAGATGACTGAGACACGTACTGCACTGGGCCATGTTAAACCAATTAAGAAAAGAATATAAACCAACAAAATTCTACTTTTAGTTAACGACAGATCGACCGACTGAAATGTGGATGAAAATATTTTCTGATTCTCCCTTCTTTTCCCCCTTTTCGCGAAAGGTGCATGGATCCTCCCCTGTATAACATACCCCCACGACTCTCCCTCCTTCCACCCCCCCCCCCTTTGGCGAAAGCTGGATACTCCCCTGTACCCCCTCCCCCGTATCCACAAACATTATCCCAGCTGCCCGTATCCTCGTATCCACGTATCCGCGTATCTTCGTATCCATGTATCCAGTTATCAGTACGGTAGTAGTATCCACGTATCCACGTATCCTCGTATCCATGTATCCAGTTATCAGTACGGTAGTAGTATCCACGTATCTTCGTATCCATGTATCCATTTATCAGTACGGTAGTAGTATCCACGTATCCCAGTATCCGCGTATCCTCGTATCCATGTGTATCCACGTATCTTAGTATCCATGTATCCGCTTTTATCTCAAAAACGTAATTTCTAAAAAAGTTAACAAGTACCGGTACGTCGTATCCGTTGTTTTCTCGTTTTAAAATCTAGAGATTTTTGTAATCGATTCATGACATTGGATTCTAAAGGTAAGCCAAAAGTTTATTTTCTTAAATTATTCTTTGTCCAGATAATATTCATTCTCTAATGTAGGACACGCACTGCACGGAATGACATTTCAATTGTGTGTAATTCTTCTTGGCTAATTAGCACACTATACGTGCATTAATTTTCTTCTGATCTAACTGCAATTGAATCAAATTAATATTGATATCATGTTTATGATTTTGAAATCAACACTCCATTCATGTATTTATCATCTGCCATGTATCATTGATCACATTTATAACATCACATCCACCCTTCGATCCTCTCTGTGTGTCTCCCCCCCCCCCCCCCCCCCCCCCTCTCTCTCTCTCTCTCAAAGTACACGTTTACTTCTTGAAACTTTCTTTCACATTAACCATAATTACATTATGGTTTTAATATTGATATTCTGTTTATGTATTTATCATCTGTCATGTATCACTGAACACATGTAAAACATCACCCCCGACCCTTCTCTCCCTCGCCCTTCACCCCTCTCTTTCTCTTACTCGATCAGACTTTCTTTCACATTGATCATAAACATTACAGTTAGTATTGCGGTTTATTAAACTATAACTTTATACTGTATACGCATCCCTTCACACAACTGACAAAATGAAACATAATGATAGAAAGCATTATGTTTACTGGCCGATCATGAAAGCATACGTGTCTTTATTTCGGTTCTCTCTCTATAAAAAAAAAAAAACAAATCAGGGATATGTTCAGCAGCTGTTGACATTTTTCCCATCACTGTTAAAGGGCAAGCCCACCCCAACAAAAAATGTTATTTGATTAAAAAGAGACAAAACAAAGAAGCATAACACTGTCAATTTTATCAAAATTGGACTTAAATATGAACTTTATGGCATGCTTAAGTTCCGCTTAATTTAAAAAAACAGTTATAAGCACATCCTAGTCGGTATGCAAATAAGAGGACCAATTACATCACCAACTTACTGGGTTTTTTTTTTGCATTTTATTGTATTTATTTAGCTTTGTGAACACATTGATATTAGGTTATAGGGTTGGTCGAAAACATGATTGTACTGTATTGCTGTGGCTATAAAAAGAAATTGATAAACTTAATATTCTTGCGAAATTGGTCAACATTCTAAACTGCAGTTGAAGCTCTGTTTGAAATTGCACCAATTATACCAAGACTTAATTGGTATAAAATACAAATAACGGCATACTAAGTTAAAACAATTTCTTCATCGACCAGATTAATGTGATGCAATTAAATGAAATATACATAATGACATAGACTTTCCCTGTCCCACAAAGTTGAAATTATAAAAAAGATAGTGCAGTTACAGTGTCAAGCAATATACATGTATAAACAAACATATATATATATCTATATGCTATGAAACGGCGCCAGTGACATCAGGGCCCTGTTGTACAAAGAGTTACGATTGATCCGATCAATGGTGCGGTAGTGCCCTTTGGTAAGGCATTAATCCTTGTTACCAGGTCCTCCAGAGGGAACCTTAAGCCGTCGGTCCTCTGGTTGCTTGCTTAAAGCATTAGTAATCAGGTAAAAAAATCCCCACCAATCAAACTCTATGGAAATCCATTAGTGTCATAATTTTTTCAACGAAAAATTTGCACAAAGTCCTTTTCGTGCAAAGAGAAGCGCAGTGAATTTTCAAGAAAACAACGAATGCATGAATATACATCACAGCTAGAAAATATTTTGAACAAACATGCATAATAGATGTTGACATTGCTGGCCGTCCATAGTTGCATGTGATTGATCGGATCAATCGTAACTCTTTTTACAACAGGGCCCAGAATTACATGTAGGTCCTTAGTATCATTCCAAAATAGCACTGTCAATTAAAACGGCAAACACATACATGTTCTTCTAACAGGATTATCACTAGGCATACCGTTACTTTAATTCTAATCTTTGTTAAATGTATTCAATTCTTGTCAAATATGTCTGGTTTTTGTCTCACCTGCATAGCAGAGTGAGACTATAGGCGCCGCTTTTCCGACGGCGACGGCGACGGTGACGGCGGCGGCGACGGCGGCGGCGACGGCGACGGCGGCGGCGGCGTCAACACCAAATCTTAACCTGAGGTTAAGTTTTTGAAATGACAGCATAACTTAGAAAGTATATGGACCTAGTTCATGAAACTTGGCCATAATGTTAATCAAGTATTACTGAACATCCTGCCTGAGTTTCATGTCACATGACCAAGGTCAAAGGTCATTTAGGGTCAATGAACTTAGACCATGTTGGGGGAATCAACATCAAAATCTTAACCTAAGGTTAAGTTTTTGAAATGCCATCATAACTTAGAAAATATATGGACCTAGTTCATGAAACTTACACATAAGGTTAATCAAGTATCACTGAACATCCTGCATGAGTTTCACGTCACATGACCAAGGTCAAAGGTCATTTAGGGTCAATGAACTTTGGCCGAATTGGGGGTATCTGTTGAATTACCATCATAACTTTGAAAGTTTATGGATCTGATTCATGAAACTTGGACATAATAGTAATCAAGTATTACTGAACATCCTGTGCAAGTTTCAGGTCACATGATCAAGGTCAAAGGTCATTTAGGGTCAATGAACTTTGGCCAAATTGGGGTATTTGTTGAATTACAGCCATAAATTTGAAAGTGTGTTGGTCTAGTTCATAAAACTTGGACATAAGAGTAATCAAGTATCACTGAACATCCTGTGCGAGTTTCAGGTCACATGATCAAGGTCAAAGGTCATGTAAGGTCAAAGAACTTTGGCCACGTTGGGGGTATTTGTTGAATTGCCATCATATCTCTATAAGTGTATTGGTCTAGTTCATAAAACGTGGAAATACGAGTAACCAAGTATCACTGAACATCTTGTGCGAGTTATAGTAGTTTTCAAAATCAGCACTGCTGCTATATTGAATCGCGTGATGCAGGTGAGACGGCCAGAGGCATTCCACTTGTTTTTAGTAGTATCCTATTGATAGAATCTCTTTGTCATAAAGACAAACCCAAATAAGTGAGTTACACTGCGGAAATTCAAACAATATAAGAAAGGCATCCGTGTAGTTTAACAATTTGTATATACTTTTTAAAGGATTATTATTATACCTTTGGAAAAATACCTTTTTAGAGTGTAGTTACTTGTTAAGATTGCTTTACTTTACTGAATGTGTGCGACCAATTGTCACATTGTCAGACACACATTGTGACAATGAATGAGGAGCACGTTTCTGACGTTTTGGCAATTCTCCCCTCTTTAATTCTCTTCGTCTAGACTTTGCATAGCTATGTTCAGGGATATTCGCCCCTTTCACTGGACGGCCAGTTATCAAAGCTCTCCTTCCTCCAAGCGCTGCCCTTCGCCTTGCCACAGCGGTTGGTTGAACACCTATCTTCTTCGAGGTCAGCAGGTACTTGTTGCGTATCCGTTGGGCAGAACATGAAACTGCTCCATTATACTTTCCAAAGGTACAGAGTGTCTGTTTTCATCTTTTCAAACTGTGAAAGAAACGAATTCAAAGGCCCTGTGAATGTTTCGGGATCTGTCATGACCTTTGTCTGAAGTATCTCACTCATGTTCTTGATTCTATTGGCCATCTCTTCGCTTTCCTTCTTCTTGCTAGTTCTAGATCCATTTCGCTCTCTGTCGAATCTGTTTTGTAAATTTCGTTGCAAGGAAAGGGATTTAACTCTAAGAACTTGAGGATCCTGGACGGCATGCTGGACTGCTGCATCTTGGTCTTCATCAGATAGGTCCACTGGAGCGTTATCGTGAGCAGGCAGTGACATATCCTCTTCTATATCCAAGCTCCCAAACCATGATTCAGTTAATACATTTTCTCGTCCTGATGTAATGATTTAAAAACCAAATAAGAGAAATATCAGAGATTGCAATCACAAATTCGTATCATATAGACCTCATTTTATATTGTCTATAAAACTGCTACCCTCTCCCTTCTAAATACAGTCAGGACATATGAGACTGTCTCCTATGTGCCTCTACTTTTAAAAAGAATAATTTTTAGTTACCCCAGGGAGTGGAGGATGTGCATGCATTATGTGCGAAAATGACTGATTGAATCCGATCACCATGGTAATAATATATCTGTAAACGCTTTGATGAATTATGTACATTGTATGTCTTAAGCGCATTATAAATAATATTATTATTATCATTATTATTATTATTGTTATTTTTTATTATATTCATTACTAGATCGTTGCGACCCTTGACATATCCAAAATGTCATTAAATCATAATATTAGTAAGTGTTAAGAATAAAACTTTTTGAAATATACCTGTTGCTATGATATAGTAGGTCTTCCTCAGTTGAGGTGAATGCCTTGGTAGGAAGTTGTTACTTTGCAGACGGTAGGTTGTCATGACTGCCTGTTGGTGTTTGCATGGACCCCCAGTGTTACCCATAGGACATGTACATGTGGAAAGCTCCATATTCACATGGTAGATATTTCCCCCAGCAGTACTTGGTACTGTGTAGTGTGTTTCATCATCCTGTGATAGAAAAAGTAATTTTGATAAATAAAGAGGTTGATGAGGAAAGTGATGTAGCTTGCTCATAGAAATGAATATGCGTCTTGTTATATACCTGTAAACCATTATCCATGTTTAATTCAAAATGATCTTGAAAAATCAACGATAGTAACATATATATATATATATAATTTGAAGTTTATTGACCCCTAAATGACCTTTGACATTCGCCTAGTGATCTGAACTTACATTTATATACATGTATTTGCTGATATTTGATAACCATTATTAGGCCTATGGTTAAAGAATTTGAAAATAGGGATTAATATTTTCAAAATTGTTTTGAAAATCAAAAATCTTGATTCCTTAGTTAAGTTATTTACGTAAAACATGGTCAAAGTTCACTGACTCTATGACCTTTGACCTTGATCATGTGACCTGAAAATCATGGAAGACGATTAGTGATAGATGATTACCCTATCATGTCCATGTTTTATGAATTTGGCAATTAGTCCATATTATGATAACACTTCAAAAACTTAACCTTGGTATATAAATTTTAATGTTGACGACGCTGCCGCCGTCAGAAAAGCGGCGCCTTTAGTCTTGTATAGCACAATATAAATTATCCACTAGCGACCAACCATACATTATCTGTGCATTGTGTAGAAAATGGTAAATAGGCCTACTTCAAATTTTGAAAACTATTTTTTTTCCACCTTTTTAATAAAAAGGTTGTAATTGATGGATAAATTGTCAGAAGTGTAGTATACAAACCTTAGTTATCTGACCACAGTCCACATCACTGCTCTTCAAATTGAACCTTGGGCGAGAGCTTGTCATTCTGTTGTTGGCCACATCTGTCAGGCGCCTGACGTAATAGTCCTCCATCCTTGTCATGAGAAAATGGAGTAGTTGTGTGACATTGTAGGCTTTTAGCCGTTGGAGCACCTTCTCTTTCACAATCCGCATTGCACTTTCAACAAAATTGTTGGTGTGATTTCCTCGTACTGGTAAGTCTTCTCGTAAACAGATAGCCCACACCTGACGTCTCTCGTATATCTTGCAAATGTGATCTATGAACTTCGGGTACTGCTGGGCGATGGCATCCTGAGAGAAACCATCGTAACACTCGGTCAGCTGATCAGGTGTGTCTGCATAAACCATCTTCTTGAATGCCTGAAGAAGGTATGGCCTGTCCTTCTTGGAGATACCGTTGTGGCTATCCCACAACCAACGCCACAACGCCTGTAGCAAGTGGAAGACACAAAGCAATAGCGATGCCTCTGGATATACAGAAGACAGTGCCTGTCTCAGAGACAGGCAGTCATCTGTAATGAAGACTCTTGGCCCAAGAGAACATCTCCCAGCAAAACCTTCATCAGGCAGAATCGTTTTTAGTAGGTCGAGGCCAGCTACTATAGTACCCTGACTCTCGGATGTCGTCATGATAATTCCTAGAGGTAGTCCGCCAGCAGTAGAGTGGGTGAGGAGCACAAATATCCTTGTATTATGCCTGTCACAGTTGCCTGAAGAGTCGATGAAGACCATTTCAGCACTATGCTTCACCATCCTATGCACCCTCTTCATTAAAGGTGTGCATAGAGCGACGATTGTCTGACCGTCTTCAGTCATTTTCATGGTGGCACACATGTCTTGTTGCTCATCATTGTACTGCTCAATGACCTTCTCCATATCGATGAGCATCATTTCTCCAGAAGAGGCACCGTATGTCTTCTTGAAGATATCATAATACAGACTGTTAGGATAAGTAGAAATTTAAACAAAATGCGCCATTTATCACTTCATTCTGTAGTCTTTAATACAATGCATACAAGTCCATGTCAACTGGAGATTATTCTTATTGTAAGAGCATTAACATTTGTACATGAAAATACAATTATAAATGTTCTTGGTATCATAATGGCCAAATCCACTAATTAACTTAAATATTCAATAATTACTTCAAAGCCTATGGCTATTTATTCTCATCACCTGTTAAAAAGAAAGAAGGAAATTCACAAAGTCAACTGAACCATATGCAGGTTAGAATAATTCAGGATGTATACCCTGAACTATAAACTTTCATGGCAGCTACCCTTCCACATGTAATGCTATTCTCACTAGTTGCACATTTTTTGTTTAGATAACCACGCTTTCTTGAAATTCATTTTCTTTTATTTTGCGATTTACAAGAAGAGAATCCAAAAGATACATGTCAGAGAAAGATGACAATGTTCGTGAATGTTTAAAGAAAAATTTATCACTTGAAAATACGATACACTTCCATTGGTTGTCAATTGTAAATCAAAATCACTTTTTTCTTCTTTTTTTTCTGCAGGATTGTGAGAAAAGTGATTTCATGGAAATATGTGTAAAAATAAGAATATCCTTAATCATTTTTTTTATTTGTCAGAGAACAGCTCAAAATCAAACTTACAAAAACTTTTGTGGTACTTTATTAAATATTGAGGATTTTTCTTTACATTGAATTGCAGTTTGGAATACAATTTATGTCGAATCTGCAGTGTAAACAGGATTTGAAAATCGGATGTGCAGCTAAAAAAGAGAAAAATATGGGGCACATCAGCCCCCCTCAAAAAAAGTCTCATTTTGTCTGGCATAAACAATCAATGAGCCCCCCTCCCCAATTTCATCTGAGAATAACCTTTCAAACGCAAAATGTATCTAATTAAACTCACTTGAAGCAAAAATGGAGATCAGGGCATATAGCACGATCTGCTGCAGCAAATACATAGTTGTCACCTTGTTCTTCTTGGAGATCATATTTGATAGTGTCAAGTGCTGAGGATGGTGAATGTCCACTCTGAAACAGGCTCTTTAGTTTCTCGACAGTCTGTTTTGAGACATCCCTTTTCCGCATGGCGTCTGCACAGAATATACGATGATTGTGCTCAGTTCTGAGAGTCACAGTGAAGAGAAGACCACCTTTGATATGATCATCCTTTGACCTGCATGAAGAAAAAATACCAAATATAATTTATTCTTAATATATTCAGGGTACGCCAAATCAAATATTGAAAAGGAAAACTTGATGTAATCTATTTAAAAGGGATCTTCTCTCTACTCGGAAGGAGCAAGGGCTACTGATTACTGATTGTATTAATTTTTTGTATAGTGCATACATACGAAGCTTGACCCCATTAGTATTCTTCAAATATTTTATTGAACATTGTTAATTTCTATTTGTATTTGATAAATTTTAATCAGTTATTTATTTCAAGGGACTCACATAAACAAGCGAAGCTTTCCAGTGAGTCCCCTTTTTTCATTTCTGTTATTCACATTCTGTTTTGTTCCTACTTACTGTGTTAAATTGTTTGAAATGAAGAAAAAATAAATTCAATCAATCAATCAAACAATTTAATGAAAGGGTCATTGTACCATGAGGGTTATCTGCCAACATTCGTAAGGATAAACAATTAAGATCATTATAATCATGCAGCTAGGTCATAATTCATAAGGGATGCTACAATATGCCACAAACTGCAGCGACATAATATAAAACTAGATGGCTTCTTGCCTATTTTATGTGAAATCACTCAAACATATATATTCCCATAGTGATGTAAAATACTCCAAAGGTTCGTAATTCCAAAAGTTCGTTAATCCGAAAACGAAACATTTGAAATTATTTGTTTTTGTTTACATGAATTATGTCTACATCTAGTTTTACTATTATACAATTGTCACCTTTGTAATATGATCATTAATTATGTAAGTTTTATGTAATATCATTGTTGTGAATTTTATTTTTTATTCATTAATAAATGCAGAAACACCTGCTTAAAAAAGGGTTCATTTCGGAAAGTTCGTTAATCTGAAAACGAAATAAGCACTCATATATCAAACTTATACGATTTTTTTTTGTGAAATTGTAAATATTGAATACACCAAGTACAAGTAAAAAAATAGCAAAGTTCGCTTGCAAGCCAGCAAAGCTAATTCAACTTACATAGATTTTCTTCCTTGGCTGATTTCGCTCCTCTTCAAGACAAGGTACATAGTTGATGGGCAGCCTGTGTTTTTAGTCGTCTTCTTTCTCCCACCTTCGCCACTCTTGTGTTCTGGTCTTGTGTTGTGATGACACCTTAGATCCACCTGTATAAAATACACCGCGGGGGAAAAATAGAATTTAACTTTCAATTTAAGAGCTAAAAATGACCTGAAGAATATTTAATACCTTTTGAAATAGTAGACCAAAGAGATTGGTAATAACCTATAACTTGAAACATACATGTACAACCCAATGGTTTGAATACAAATGTCATTTATATACTCTGTAACACAAAGATTATCATGATTATGATCAATTATAAATCAAAAACTTTTGATTGGTTCACTGTTATTCTTTTATAATGCAAGAACCAAATGCAACAGGGATACTGATTGGCGACTATTGATTTGCATTTTATTGCAACTGATTCTCTTTGTTGCAGGGCACTATTTGATGTGTATGTCTAACAATCATCAGATCAACATCCCACAAAACAAATTGATAGGCTATTAACTATAAAAACATTAAATATCTCTTAGTCTTGCTCTCTGTTGTCTCAAGTTACTAAATATCCATGTTTGCTATTGGGCCAAAATACAAATTGGAGATCAGTAGTCTATTTTATATTTTGAAAACTTTGAAAAAAAAATCAGACACCACTGCATTAATATTTTCTGTACGTTCTAGTTCCACTTGTCCTGAAGAAAATTGCTGGGTAAATCTTACTCTGTATCTGTTGTAACGACCTGAATCTGGATAAGTCTTAGACTTTCGCCATGTCAAATTAGAGGCCTGCTGAAATTCTTCTCACCACTTCTGAACTTCAGTTTCCGTTGTTAGAGTCATTCTTATGACACTTCTGAAATTGTTGTCATCAGTGGGCTGAATATCACAGAGTTCATGCTGATAGCCTGTTGGAAGCATTGCCTGTAAATGTTACAAGGATAAAGAAGCAGATTGAGATTTAGAGTTGTACATTTATATTCAGATTTATTTCCAACAGAAATGACATTAATATTGATACAAATCATTATTCATACATCATAACAAATATTTACAATACTAGTAGTAGTATATGCACGCTTACCTCAAGATTAGCTTGAGCAACTTCCATTTCTTCTCCTCCAATTCCTTGCTCACCACTGCAACAAATCTGACACCTCAACAACGGCATGTTTGACAACGTAACATCAGCATAAATCCAATTCAAATTATTGTTGGTTGACTTAAAATTTAATATAAATGTTTTGTCTGTAGTCTAACGTTAGAATGTAGTCGAGTGATCTACCGTACACGTGCACCCTGGTATCTAGATTTAACTTTACATACGGCAGCCCTCCCCAATTTTAGCTTCCAACATTAACACATTGCATGTACCATGTGGGGGTTCGATTTATATTAAAGGGGAATCCAACCCAAATAAAAACTTGTTGTTATAAGAAAAAGAAAAATCAGACAAGTTGATAGGTGAAAGTTTTAACAATATCGGACAAACAAAAAGAAAGTTATAATTATTTTAAAGTTGTAATTATTGATAATCACTATACCCATGGAGACTTCAAAATGGCCGCATATGTGATGTCATAGTGATGTAAGGCAAAGACTACTCTTGCATGTACTCCAGTACATATTATGGCTAGAATGTCATTTTTCCCAAAAGTTTTATTTCAAATTATATTTTTTTATTTCATGAGGACATAAAACAATATACTATCTGGGTTATATTTAGATTACTGCCCCAGGGGAATGTGTACTTAGGAGAAAACCACAAATCCCTGATAATAAAGTACATGGTCTATGGAAAAGTTGTCCTTGCCCCTTGTCATAATTTACTTACACAGTTGCCAATTTGAAATCTACATACTATTAGTGATCTCAATTTTAAAGCAGCTATAACTTTCTTATTGCTTGTCCGATTTCTTTCAAACTTTCACCATTCTGTTCAATTTATTTTTCTCCTTCCCAACATAACATTTTATGATCAAGGCTGGGTTCCCCTTTAACCCATCCCCTTTATAAAACGTCATGATATCATATAAGTTAGTAGTCAAGTGGTTAAACCTTGAACAATAAAAACTTCAACGGCATCGAAACTTCCCACAAATCAGGCGCGAGCTCAGCTGTGTAACCTCGATTTATCCATATAGTCTTTGCTTTCTAGTCCTTGAAGATATTAATTCATATTTTGTGCGGCGAGATATTTCGTAGTAGATTTTGATTTCATCTTTGATCAATAACTACAATATTTTTTATTATCAAGATGAGGAAAGAATATAATTCAAGACGAAAGAACTGTCATAACATAAGCAGGATTGAAACACTCGAAATAAACACGGCCTCTATTACAGACTAGTGTATCGAGCGAGGCGGCTCGCGAAGCGAATCGCTCATGAATAATTCATGATTCTTCAGTGGCCATCCTACGGTTTAAAAATTCGCCCCCCGGGGCCCCTCTCTTCACTCCAGCGCCAGCCTCAGGCTGCGCCGCGTAGGGTTAGCCTTGGTTTGCTGTGTGGGCGTGGTGCGAAGGGGGTCTACTCCGAGTCACTTCACCTTTTCTTTGTTTACATTACTTTTTGTAGACTTTGGTTGACAAAAACTAGCAAACAATTTGGAGGGGGTGGGTAGCCAGGCGGCTTCTAGAGAGTAAAAATAATTTACTAACGTAAGGTTACTCTCATACGAAGCCAGGGAGTCCTCCCTATTCATCTGCGTGTACCGCAAAAAACCCTGAAACTTTCGCCCCCGAGATTTCTACTTTCCTTCTAGTTCTAGATCTAGCTCTAAATCATGTAGGCCTACATGGGATAAAACTTCATTTCCGACATTTCTATGCTCTCGTTCGAGCGTCACGTAACGTTGGGGAAGTACAATACGAAACAAGATGGCGGCGTAAACATCGGGCAAGTCTCTTCCGTCTTTTCACAATATTTTTTCTTTTTTTTTGATGAATTCTTGTTTTAAAATAACAACGAGAGCATAGAAATGTCGGAAATGAAGTTTTATCCCATGTACATGATATGATGATTTAGAGCTAGATCTTTTAGAAGGAAAGTAGAAATCTCGGGGGTGATAGTTTCAGGTTTTGGCTTCCTTTGTGTGGGTCTATGAGATAGAAGCCATGGCTTCGTATGAGAGACTCCGAGAGACTCGGAGACTCCGATTCAATCCGCGTATATATTGACGAACAACGAATGCGACGATTTTCCATTTGCTCATTTGCACCCGTCTTTTGAAACCGACCACCCGCGATACGCTAAGTTTATGGCCGATTCTTGTCGCGGTGGCGAAATATTTTTACTCTTTTCAAATCAGTTGTATGACGTCAACATGCTAAATGATCGCCTCGCTACTTCCACTGCGAGCTCCGGCGCATGATTCGACGATTGACGACGGATATTTGTTCTAAAGCCGTTTCCTATCGGTTTCTTTGTTTTTCAGCGGGGTTTGGGTTTGGTCAATACAATTTTGATTAATTCTACTAAATTTGTACTTTTTGTTGCTTCTTTTTTTCTCGTAAAATTGATTCTTACCGTTTCTATGGACACTGCTCCTGCTCGCGCTCTCCCGCGCATATCGTTTGTAATACGCAATAGTTTTAACGCGCGCAAGGTGGTCGGTTTCAAAAGAGGTGGTCGATATGTGGTAGTCTCACCATACAGCAGAATGCAGAAAAATTTCTCAAAACTAACGTTAGTTTGATAATTTTTCTAGACTTATCTATCTAGGCCTGGTTTGGTTAGTCTAGACTGTTTGTAATCAGTAGAGGCGCACGGCCAATATGGGAGACTCTGACTCTCTCCAATATGGGAGACAATCTCCCATATTGGAGACTTGCTTTGCAAAAGAACAAAAGAAACAACACCAACAAAAGTGTAATTTTTTCCACCCAAAATTTTGTCTCACTGAGGTCAAAAGCCCATTTGTTTTGTGTGTGGATGACAACAAAAATCCTTATCAAAACAAAAGTAGATGGTGGATTTTTAAAGTAAATAGTGAAAAGGGGTAATTTTTCATGAGGAATCTGCTTATCACATTTTTATTTGCTGCCAGGCTAATCCTTTTACAGCAAATGTAAACAAAGGTAATTGGTCTCCCAAACTGGAGACTGTCTCTGATATTGGATACCCATTCTTTACAAAAGTTTCTGATATTGGAGATAATCTCTCTCATGGTAGACAGTCTCCGATATTGGCCGTGTGCCGCTATTGGTAATAGGCCTAGGTCTGCTATTCAGAAAATTATATCATTGACATCATCACCCTTTTCCTTTTCCAGGGGGGGGGGCACTCTGCTTTGGAAAAGGTAGGGTGTGTGCATGCGACCTCAAAATCTTGAGAACTGACGGTGAGGGGTTCAAGAACTTGACAGCCTTTTGCAAATGGGGGTGCTTGCTTGTGGACTTGAATCTAACATGAAATGGAGGTCTTGAGAACTGATGCCTGAAATGAGGGTCTTATTGGAACAGGGGAAAAAAAGTGGGGGGGGGGGCAGTCAAATATTTGCTGTACACATGCATGACCAAAAAAAAATGTGTTTAAAGGGGTGTTTTTCAATTTTTGACGGGGCTGCACGTGCACTTGTTAAGGGTATCAAAAACACTGATTTTTTGTTAAAAAGGTGATTTTGAAAGAATGGTCAATTGTGGGGTCAAACGTGTTTAGGGTATTTTTTTTTTCCAAAGCTTTTTTTTTTAGACTAGCCAAACGTGTTTAGGGTATGTTTTCCCCCAAGCTTTTTCCCTGTGGCTTTTTTAAAATGAATTTTGGATGACACTTATTTACAGTGTTAACATTGTATTCCTTTGTGGTATTTTAACCCTAACTGCACGGGGGGGGGGGGGGGGGGGGCATGCAAATGATGCAATACCCATGAATATAGTTTTGTCTATTAAAGCTTATTGTTAGCAAGTAGACAAAACTTGTTTAAGGGTCATATTCTGGCGACAACTTGTTTAGGGGCCAAAATGTGTCCATGAAGCCTGCAAAAAACTTGTGTAGGGAGTTATTTTGCACACAGAGAAAAACTCGTTTTTAGGGGATGTTTGGAAATAATTTGGTCAAGCATGTGTACAGCAATACAATGTACATATGACTGCCCCCCCCCCCCTCCCCCCGGGCTTAATAATGAAAAAGGGTGAAAATGGTATGCTTAGTAATGGCTGGCAAGGCTTGGACAGGGGAGCTTAAGGGCCGCATGTATCTATACTGCTATAGGAGCGAAGAAAATTAGGGATGTCCCAAGTGTAAAGGCGTGAATTTTTCTTTCCGAAAAATTCATTGATTTTGGTGCAATGCATGTGGTACTAGAGAGTGATTATCAATTTTCACTTACATGTATTTCTGCTGGCAATAATCCTGTGTTTTATTGAGTTGACAAGTATTTAAAGGGGAATCCAGCCTTGGCCATTTAATGTTGTGTTGGGAAGGAGAAAAATAAATTAGACAGAATGGTGAAAGTTTGAAAGAAATCGGACAACCAATAAGAAAGTTATAGCTGCTTTAAAATTGAGATCACTAATACTATGTAGATTTCAAATTGGCAATTGGGTAAGTAAATTATGACAAGGGGCAAGGACAACTTTCCCATAGGCCATGTGCTTTATTATCAGGGATTTGTGGTTTTCTCCTAAGTACCCATTCCCCTGGGGCAGTAATCTAAATATAACCCAGGCAGTATATTGTTTTATGTCCTCATGTAAGAAAAATATAATTTGAAATAAAACTTTTGGGAAAAATGACATTTTAGCCATAATATGTATTGGAGTACATGGAAGAGAAGTCCTTTCCTTACATCACTATTATATCCCATATGCGGCCAATTTGAAGTCTCCATGTTTGTCAAATATTGCTCAAACTTTCACCGATCAACTTGTCTGATTTTTCTTTTCCTTATAAAATCAAGTTTTTATTTGGGTTGGATTAATGCTGTCCTACAATAACTTTTGCTTTGGTATCAAATAGTCAATAAATAACTTCAGGAAAACTTGCTCTTGACGGATGTAAAAAGAGGCGTTTTTTTTTAATGCCTCCATCAAACTTTCAGGTTGTCGAGAACTAATAATGAAAAGGCATGCATACAAGATGAATAACACTTACATGTATGTGTGTAAAAAGTTGTATAATCTAAGAAAATTTGAATTATGTATACAACTTGTTGCTATGTCAGTCAAGCTGCTAAGTATTCTGGTTTGCATGGATGGCTATTAAAAAAAGGATGAAATATGAATGTTTGACATTCAGCCTCCTATTTTCCTGCGTACAACAAGCTAAGTAGGCATTGTACAATATCAACTGACCCCTGGGAATTGGGACTCTAGGAATGGATGGAATCTTTTTCTATTGATCAGGATTCGTAAATTTATTTTTCCTCATGTTTATCTCCAATCTTGCAGTCGTACTATGGCAGTACTTCTTCAGCCAGGGGTCTCGCCTCCAAAGCCCCCAGAATTCCGGGCCTGGCCATCAACGACAACATGATGCTCCAGAAGTCACCGGTTCCTGTCGTTGGCGCAGCGGCCGAGACGTCCCGCCCCCTCGTCCTCCTCCTCAGCTGGTTGGTTGCTAAGGAGAAACATGTAAACAACTTCTCCCGTATCTACTTGGATAGAGGATGTGACGTCTTGGTGGTTAAAATGAAACCGATGCAGATATTACTACCCCAGTCAGGCTCACAGGTGAGTACACTGCCTTCATGTAAATTGATTATACACCACCTACTACCTTCTCTGCTGCTTCTTCTGCTACTACTACTACTTCTACTACTATTACTATTACTACTACAACTACAACTACAACTACTACTACTACTACTACTACTACTTCTACTTTTACCACTACTACTACTACCTCCTAGTGCTATGGCTTTACTGCAAGTTGTGATACTCCTAAATTGCTACTACCACATGTACTTCTTCTCCACAACAAGAACACTGCCTACATGTACATATGTATGATATACTATGCTATGGCTATAATGCTACTACTAAGTTCTGTTCATTGCTCTGTCAAACAAATCAGATTACGATTCATTTCAATTGTATGGAATTGTTCAGATGGTGAACAATGCATTAAGAGTTAAGAACACCTAATCCTCAGGATTTGAGATTTACCATACCAAAAAAAAAAGAATAGAGTGATTTGCTATTGACTGAAACATTCTGTGTACATGTAGTAATCAACATATGCCACAGATAAGTGTGTAAATTGATACAAGTATTCAAAGTGTTTTTACTATAAAGTATTACACTATTGATAATTATCATATCATTACAGACAGGACTATAATTATTTTGTGGTCACATGTACATGATGTATAATTTAATTGTCTGTATTAATGATAATGATAATAATAATATAGGATTCATAGGCCTGTAGCGCACGTATCCACCTTGCTAGGTGCTCAAGGCGCTCCTATATTACCCTGGCTAAGCTAGTCTACTGATTCTTGTGTGCACAGTCTTAAGTATTAAAAATAGAATACATACTGTACATGTACATAACCAAATTTACAAAAATAAGATCATAAAAGAGAAACTCCAAATGACATCGATCCAATTAAAAAAAGAATATTCAAATTTTATTGTTCAAATAGAAATCTGTGATAGAAACACAATGTACTCTGAAAATTTATTTTGTCCTGTTGTGTAGGCTATTCAGTCTTTGAGTTTTGGTTTAATATTATCAAGTAAATTGCAGTCATACCCAGGGCTACTTCCTGAGATTGTGATGACAATCCACCTTAGTTGTCCTTCAACATAATAGCCTGTCTATAGCTTTGGTAAATACAAGTACCCCTATGTCACTATTCCATTTCATTTTATATCATTGCTTGTACCCCAAAACCATTGCAGCATTAATGCTATTACCTTTTACCTTATATTCTTTTTTCCCCTTTCTAAATATGTTTTCAAGCATTTCATAAGCTCTAATTGTACAGCGCAGTAGAATATATGCACATAGTTTATGCGCTGTGGAGCGTTGTGGCCCAGTGGATTAGTCTTCGGACTTTGAAACAGAGGGTCGTGGGTTCGAATCCCAGCCATAGCGTAATTTCCTTCAGCAACAAACTGATCCACAGTGTGCTGCACTCAACCCAGGTGAGGTAAATGGGTACCGGTAGGAAGTAATTCCTTAAAAAGCTGTGTGCGCTATGAACGCCTAGCTTAGCCGGGTAATATAGGAGCGCCTTGAGCACCTAACAAGGTGGATATGTGCGCAATATAAATACCCTATATTATTATTATTATTATAAGTATATTATTATTATTATTATTATTATTATTTGATTGTTACAGGTGACTCAAGTATTGTTCACATTACTGATCCTTTGAGTTTACTTGATGCTAAATGCAGACTTAAAGGAGAATGAAACTCTTGGAGCAAGTTAGCTTTTGTGAAAGCAGAAAAATCAAAGAATAAGATCAACAAAAGTTTGAGTAAAATAGGACTAGCAATAGAAGAGTTATGAGCATTTGAATGTCGAGATCCTCCCATCGGCAATGCGACCAAGATCTATGATGTCACAGATGAACAACTCTCCCCTTTTGGACACTGAAAATATACCCCAAAACATCTCTTTTTGCTCATTCTAATCATATATGACAAACGATTCATCAATGATATAATGTTGTGAAACCTCTGTACTTGTCCTCTCATAAAGAGAACACCTCACCTTGTGATAGACTCTATAAAAGTGAGAATACATTTCAAGTGAAATAAGTAAAGTAATGAGGGAGTTGTACGTGTGTGACATCACAGATCTTGGTCGCATTGCCAGTGGGAGGATCTAGATGGCATTAGTGATCTCAATATTCAAATGCTCATAACTTTCTTATTATTTATTCAATCTTCCTCAAACTTTCAACAATATGTTTCTTTGATTTTTCTCTTTGATATGGATTCAGTTGGTTTCAAGTGTTTCATTCTCCTTTAAATGAAGATTGTCCTTCAATGTCTTATCTGGCAGAGTTGTGACCCTAAACAATCTGACCTTTTTGGGTCATGTTTGTGTAAGAAATTTTTAGTAAGATATAGATCATTTGTCATGTTTTTTTAATCTGTATTTGATAAACTTATCTATGTCCATTGTTTCTTACAATTGTTAAGGCAAAACTATGGCATCCCGTTAGTGCTTGAATCTTGAAGAGTAATCCATTTCAGCTGCTTTAAAGCTATCCCGGGATGTGCTGTAATCGATAAACCTCTTTATCGCTAGTCCTGTCGATAAACGCTTGTTTTAACCACTTAGCAATATCGATAAACTTTCTCTCGTTGTCGATAATACCCATTATTATGTAGGGACAGTCATTTTCTGCAATCGCGGAAAATGGACAGAATTCACAGAAATGGCCTTTTGAAATGGAAAGTGGGTTTTCAAACAGAAAATCACGGAAAACACATTTTTTCCTCAAAATACACAGAGCAGCAACATAAATTACTCCAGAATTTCAACAAAATAGGAATACTTAGTTACTGGCCACAAAACACGATCTCACTTCGCTGCAATCATGACAATCCAAACATCCTGACTGCACTCGACTCCATCACTCGATCGTATCGAAAACATTCACAAGCATAAGCTCAATTTAGCAACCAAAACATGTACCAACTATAAACGTAGAAGGCGAGGCAGCATGCAACACGGTCGTGTGTTGCTGCCCTCTACGTTCAAAGATGTAACAGCATCCTTGAATCCAAAATGGTGGATAGGCGCTCAGACGGATGTCCAAAGAGCCCTCAAATTATCAATAATATTTCCTCCAACCCTAAAATAATGCTAATAACGTAAAAGATGAGGATGTATTCATGCTGCCTTCATGCTAAATATGTTTTTCAAAATATGATATTTACTTATTTAGATTCAATGAACGCGGATTTCAAAGCGTTGTTGGTACAGTGGCAGAAACAAATTTTGACCAGCGCGAGTATTGTGACATCGCTAATCAATGCAATGAGTATTGATTTTCTATAGATGTAGACGGCATTGTCACCAATTAATAAAATTTCCTTTTGTGGATAGTTTTCGATATCGGTAAGATATTTTTACCCATATATCGAAAGAGAATCTTCTTACTGATAACAGCACTACATCCCATTGATAATTTGTGAGTTTATGTCTGAAATTAAAAATATAATGACAAAAGATAATTCACAAAAATTGAAAAATGAATTACGTGGTAGAATAATAAAATATGATATTGATTGTAAGTTTATTTTTTCCTCTAATTGTAAATCTTTGAACCCCTTGTAATGGCATCATTGTTGTTTATTTGGCTGATTTTTTGTTTGCCAATCCTTTTTGTCTTGTATGTAGGTTGTTGCGCAACGTGTTGTAGATTTCCTCCAGCTAGAGGACAACCGTCAACGCCCAATCTTCGTCCACTCATTCAGCGTAGGCGGATACCTCTACGCCGAGATCCTACAGAAGATGTTGGCTGCAGAGAAATCCAAGGGTGAACTGACCGACCGCATAATTGGTCAGATCTACGACAGTGTCGTCGACTTGGACAAGGTCGCGTTCGGCATCGCCAACGCCCTCTTCTCGCACAAGATGATTCAGAAGAGCGTAGAGAAAAGCATCGATGGCTACCTAGCTATGATGTATCGACCTGCCACTCAGCATTACGCAAGAGCATCCCGGCTCTTCTACCACAATCCAGTGAAAGCGCCCTCGTTGTTCTTCTATTCGTACGCCGACCCAGTGGGTTGTGCCACGGCGATAGAGAACTGCGTTCAACATCTCCGCACCAAGATGGGACACGATAACATCTACACGAAGTCGTTCCAGAAGTCGCGGCATGTGAGCCACATGCACAAGCATAAGGAGGAGTATTTATGCTCGCTCTTTAGTTTCTTAAAGGAAATCCCTTACTTTGATGATAAATTTGATATTGATATAGGCGACCAAATGCAAAACAAAGCCATAGAGTCTTGAATCTTAAAAAAAAAATTGTGCTAATTTTTGTCTGTCAGGTTATTTGTTTTTGGTTTGTAATACTAATAGGTAGTCATTAACAAAAAGGTTTATACGTGTAACTTAAGGGGGGGGGGCTTTCTGGAAAGGGTCAAATTAATGCTCCCTTTCAAGTTATCCAGGGGGGGAGGACTTCCACCTAGGCCTATGGCCTGTATTCTGAAGTAGTTTAATTTAAACTCTGGTTCAATGCTGTGGTTTAACTATCGATAGCCAGTAGTGGCATAAATCTCTCACATTTCTTGGCTCATTTGACTCTCAAATCATTCTTAACTGTTGGGAAGGATAGATAAGATAGAGTGTCTTCACCAGTTAAGAATCATGAAAGAGAACAGTTAACATAATAAACATACAATTTTAACAAAATTTTGACGTCATTGGCTTCTCATAATGGTGACACAACGTTTGCTCTGTGCTTACTTTCATCTAAAAATGTAGGTTAGGGTTGCAATAGGGTTTTATGTTTAGGTTTTATGATTAAATTTAGGGTAGGGTCTAGTGTCAAACACAGGGTTAGAGTTGGTCACTCCGATTAATAGTGTGTGGAATTTACAGCAGAGCAATTGTCGCCAGAGCAAATGTCATGGAACCCTAAAAGTTAAACCTGACTTCAGAATAGGGGCCTAAGTAGTTAAAGCCTTTGTAAGGCTAAAAGGGGTCAGTATTGTGAATTATACTTGATTGTCAGCGAACATTCCAGTATTACAAAATTGTACATGTATTAGTCATTGAATATGTTTGTCACCTGGAAGAATTTAAATAGGGCATTATTTTTTCAGTAACTAAGATTTGAATTTAAATCCAGCGCCCTCTATGGATATTGTTTTTAAAAAGCTGTTTGAGCAGGTACTATACATGTACATGTATTTTATAGTAATTATATGTTAGAAAGCTGCTAATAAAGATTATATCCTGAAATGTTTAGCCCATTCCTTGCTTAAGAAGGTGTTTTATTTTAATAAACAAAATGAAATACGCAATAAAGCACCAATTGAATTGTATTTTTATCTAAAATCGTTAGACGTATCCAGTCAAACAAATTCTTGGTTTATATCCATCACACGCTAACTGTTTTGGACATATACATCAATATAATTTAGTAATATATTGGCATAGTGACATACATTGTTGGGGGATTTATTAAAAACTAGTGATAACTATAATATGCAACATAAAGTGGCCAATACAATGTTTCTAAGCGCTGCATACTATTACCCCGGCTTGAGCATGGCTACCCTGACCGGACGCTCGAGCATTCAAGGAATCCCTTCCAGGTACCCATTTAATACACCTGTGTGGAGAGTGGCAAATGTAGGTAAATACCTTGCCAAAGAAAGCAAGTGATGCGATGGGATTCAAACCTCAGACTTTGTGGTTCAAAGTCTGGAGACTGAATGCACTGAGCCACAACACCTACTCTCTTCTGGAAGCATCGTGGTGTAGCAGTTCTGGCTCTCACCTTGTAATCAGAGGGTTGTGTGTTCGAATCCCGCCATGGTCTAGCGTCCTTTGGCAAGGCGTCAATCTACAACACCTCCACTAAATAGCTCCATTAATCCGCTTGCTACTTAGACAGGGTTGCCCATGCATTTTAGTGAGCAATGATGTGCAATTGGAATGATACAGTATTATATTATTTTTGGCTTGCGCCGTGACATCGGGTCAGGCAGTCATGTAACACAATCTTTTGAGGAATGGGCCCCTAAATTCCCAAAACTTATTCTCCAGTTTACCCGATCCTTTGTATATTTGGCTTAAATTTTCACAAAACATCGGGTAACCTAGACCCAACATTTCGGGAATTTAGGAGGCCCTTTTTTCAAATGGTCAGGTCACACGATTGCCGGACGTGAAGGCACATGCCATATATCTTTAAAACGCTTTAATGCTAGCTACCTCGTTTAATTATGAATAAAGGTACAATGTCTCCTTATACATGTAGTCAATGATTTTCACTCTATCACCATCACTATTTTGCTTTCAGCCAATCATATGCAAGGATTACAGTAACTTATAACAAATAGCAGTGGCATACAGATCGAGGGGGGGGGGGCTTGACCAAGAAAAAAAAAGAAAAGAAAGAGAGAAGGGTGGAATATGATATTATTTGCTAAATATTATACATCAAAATGTATCACAAATTGGATTTTTGTAATAAAAAAAATCAACATTTTTGCTTGCTCGCTTCACTCGCAACTTTTTATGAATATTGCCTGATACACCATATCTGGACAACCTCATTATGCCACTAACAAATAAGAATAATAATAATACATGAGATTTGTATAGCGCACTTTCAATCTTGTTTAGATGCTCAAGGCGCTTCAGAGCAGAACAACAAAAACTATTTACATAAAATACATGTCTAAACAATAAGTCAATGTCTATCAAAAAACACTCCTTAAATAGATATGTTTTCAGGTTGCCCTTGAAGGTGGTCACTGAAGTCTGGGTTTTCACAGTGTGGAAGAGAATTCCACAGGCTAGGCCCTGCATGAGCAAAGGCCCGTTCCCCGCATGATTTCTAAGCAACTGGAATTTGTAAGAGATTAGATGATGAGGATCGTAAGGTTCTTGAGGGTTGGTAATTATGCATCAAAGACTTATAACTGGGGGAACTTCCATTGACTATATGAAAAATCAAAAGAAGGATTTTAAAGACTATGCGTTCCTTCAGGGGCAACCATTAGAGAGTTTTCAATATAGAGGTATTGTGGCTGCGCTTGCTAGATAGAGTTACATGTACAATACGCGCAGCTGCATTTTGTAACTCTGCAATTTCCCAAGTTGAGAATCTGGTAAGTTGTAAAGGAGGCTATTACCAAAATCAAATCGTGCAGAAATGAGTGAATGTACCCGTTTCTCTGTTGCTGAGCGAGTGAGATATTTCCTTATGAAGCCAATATTGTGCAATTGATCTGCAAATGCATGTAATCTGGTAGGACATGGTCATATGAGAATCAAAATTAAATCCAAGATTGCAACATGATTTTGACAAGAGGATATCATTGCCTGAGATTTATGGAATGTTGGAATCAATATTGAATTTGTTAAGTTGAAACTTTGAGTCTGTTAAAGTGTGATAACATCTTTTTACTTGCAAGTAAGCTTAATCAATTCAGTGGATTCACAATACGGTGCGCCATCTATTGGTTGCAGCGGACAGGCCAAAATTCGCAATGCTTCACAGGAAAAAGTTGACGTCTGTCGCGCGTGCTAGCACTAAAGTGAATGCATGCATGTAATTATTCAGTGCTAGCCGACGCGGCTCAACCAGATACGCTTTTTACTAGGGTCCAGGAGATAGGAGAGAAATTTGCCTGCATATTTCTTTGCAAAATTTAGACCGTTTTTGGTGAATTTTTGCCATATGGTTTTCATTTTTAAGCATCACACTCACATTATGTGCACTGTGCGCTGTCAACCCCAAATATAGAAATTTTGCCTGTTCGCTTCAACCGATAGATGGCGCACCATACTGTGAATCCACCGAATTCTAATGATGTACATAAGCAGCATACCAGACATTGGGTGATTTCAAGTTCAGTGTTGACCTATTGGTGTTGGTGTTAGGTCAATTTTTACACTTGAGTATAACACCAAACATAAAATGAAGATGGTCCTGAAAAGTCACTCACTAGTCTTTGAGATGTCAATAATGTCACCTGGATCAGTTTTACAAACTCAGAATAGATTTTGGACTTAAGGGAAGCAATCCAAATTGCAAAACCAATGCCAACACCGGACTTGAAATCACCCATAGAGACAGTAGATATTGATGCATGACCAGGTTTCACACTGATATAAGTGTAGCCCAATCATATCTTCAGTATTTGAATGAAATAAGCTTGATAATGTGATGAAAAAAAGCTCCCTCTATCAATTTATTGAAGAGTGTGTTTAAACATACCTGTCATCAATGAGCAACTCAGCCGAACATACACTGCTTTGCTTGTTTTACAAATGTATATTAGCATGATCATGTGGATTTGTGCACATATTTGCGACTGAATCAATATTATGACATTACAGCTGAATTGGTTAACTGATATTTAATTATCTTGCAATTGAGTCGTTTTTGCTACATTTATTATTATTTTGTACACTCGAATGTCTATGTACTATTTTGTCAAATATTTTCCGAATTATGTATGTTCAATATTGTATTATTTTACAATTTTCCATGCAATGTATGTTAATACCTTGTTTTATTCTGCTTTATTTTATGACAAATTTTAAAAAATGCTTTCAATCAAAGATCTCCATGTATCAGTCAAAAATTACTGTGAATTTTCATTTTGAATGGTTCCGTACACATGTCATGCATTTTGGTGTAAATGTTTATTATTATTCAGGGCCCATGAAAGACCATTATTACTTTATTTTCTTATTGGTGATTGGGCTACCCTGACTAAGACCTGGGCCCCCAAACACAAAGGCTAGCGATTGATCAGATCAACCACAACTATGGATAGCCAGCAACATCAACATCTAAACTGCATGTTTGTTCAGAATATTTTCTAGATATGATGTATAATGTTGTATACAGGGGCAGCGGAACGGTTTTCAAAGTGGGGGGTTGACCATGCAAAAAATCACAATCATATGGTCATTTTTACGTTTTTGTACACCGTTTTGGAAAAAGGTGTGGGTGGGCTGAAGCCCCCCCCCCCCCACCCCCTGGTATATTCTGACATTTGTTATTTTCTTAAAAATTTAGCGTGCCTCTCTGTTTAAAAAGGGCATTGTGCAAATTTCCTGAAGAAAAAGAAAATTATGACATTGATGGATTTCCATATAGTTGAGGTTAATCGGATCAATCGCAACTCTTTAAAAGACAAGGCTCTGGGCCCCCAAACACAATGGCTAGCGATCGATCGTCAAATAAAATGGCCTACCAAGATCATCGTTGTATGCCACATTCTGCTCAGGAGACTAGGAACCAATCAGAATTGCTCTTTCAAACTAGCGATTAATAGCTAACCTTTGTGTTACGCCCCCCCCCCCTACTGGTTCTGTTCTATTCTAGGTTACTAAGGTGGAGAGAGAGAGGGGGGGGGGGGGGGGAGAGTCAGTGGGGGAGAAAGGAAAGAGGGATGGAGAGTGTGACTTGGAACAGGAAAATGAATAGAGAGGTAGTAAGGGAAAAAAGAGATAAATTTGCTATCCATCTTGAGAAGTGGATGGTACTTTTAATACTTTAACCCTATTTTAACTGGGCAAATATTTTGCGCGGAGGCGTAGTCACAAATTTCACGAAGAGGTGTTCAATTGGAACCCCCCCCCCCCCCTCCACTCCAGTTAACTTAGGGTTAAAGCTTTAATAAGCAGGAGATTGAGTGAGAGAAAATTTTTTTAAAAGGGAGAAGAGTTAAAATGAAATAAAAACGGAAAGAAATAATCAGAGAGACGGAGACTTATGAAAAATAAAACCAGAGAGAGAGAAAAGGTAGATATATATATAATTGTTTGCAAGGAAATTCAATCATCGAATAAAAAAAAATACTTGGGACATATTTAATTCATTGTATTGGAATCAAATGATTTTATTTACAAAGTTTGATGTACATTAATTTACATCATTCTGAGAAACTTCAATTTCCTGTCTTCTACAAATTAAATCAGAAGACATTATCTCAGGTGTCCAGAATTAAACAAAAAGGCAATCTTTTTAATATAAAAATTCATTGATTGTTTCCAATGCATAATCAATATGGACAATACAAGTTATTATTAAATGGTGATAAAGATCCTGATCATTGATTGGCTGAAATCTATCACATGACCAGTCAATAGTTTATATTAGGAAAATTTGCTATTGACTGGTACTAATGACTAGTTCTATTGACTAGTCATGGTTTTGAGATGAGCATGGTCTATCAAATAACAAGGATCCACATCACTCTCTTATAAAACAAATACAATTCATTTAGATTGGGCATTTGAATAAAATACCCACAACTTGCTACTTTGAAACAGTCCAGGGGTCCGTTTCATAAAACTAGTATCAATAACAAATTTACAATAACAGTTATATATATAATTTTCTTTGATTAAGCTCTATTGATAGGAATATGTTATTCTCAAGATAAAGAGGGGCACATGTCCCTTGCCCCCACTTGGATCTGCCACTGATAATCACTTATTGCTTCTACATGAAGATATTAATGATCTATTGAAACAAGATGGGGGGGGTAATACATTTAAAGGCACATCACATACACAAATTGTTATTGAAAGTTTACAAGTACTCGGATAGCAAAATGTTTGGAAGCTCAATAAGATGAACCAGCGCAGTTTAGTTTTTATCAAACGTGTACAGTCAATATGAAATATCATTTAGAGTTTACAACAACACCAAAGTCAAGACGTAACTATTATTCATAGCCAAGGTCATACCCAACATAGGTTTTATACGTAGGGAATTTACTTATTACAAAAATATACACTAGAAATTAGTATTACAAATACACGTTCCAGCCAAACAATTGCGAACCCTCTTTATAAGTATATTCATGAAGAATTTTTCAAAAAGAGTACATTTTCGACAATTCAAATTTTGATTCGAGATGATTTGAGAGTGAATAAATCTTGATATGATTCTATAAGTTCAAGATATGAGCATTGAAAGATAAAAAAGTTCAAGCTGTGAGTCCGATTAAGCTAAAAAATTCTTCAGACTCTGTCAGCCATGAGCTTCAAGAAGTCTATCGCCCTCATGGGATTCTCGATGTTCCACTCCGCACCGGCCAGGGCGAGCACCCGGCGACGCTTGCGGGGAGTTCCCGCGGCAAACGAAGCCGACGCGACAGAGCTGGTGTTGAAGGACGTGCCGAGGAAGGAAGAAGAGGCGTTGAGGGACTTGGTCTTGATGCGGCGTTCGTCGATGGCATGCTTGCGAGAGGTCAGCTTGTGCAGCGACGTGATTTTCTCCTTGGTCTTGGGGTATGACAGGATGATCTGTAAAGGAAAAATGAATGCCATGGAAAATTAAAGTTTTTGATAAGATAATTCCTCAAGTGAGCTCAAGTCATCAATATGATCTTGGCAGGCTAAAACTTCTTTTCAACAAGCATTAGGATATAATTTTGTCAAATTTGATTAGGGTGTACAGGAAATTCCATCAAACTTTGTTGAAGCACCAGGGAAAACTTTGGAGTATGTCATTCTGTATGGAGTCAGTTTATCCGAGTGTGATTGCAAGAATTATAATACCAGAAGCCCTGTCTTACAAAGAGCATTTTGAGCATTACAAAGAACATTTTGTTTCACAAAAATGTCGGTCAGCATCATATGGACTGTATAAAATATGCAAAATTCGCACCTTTTTGAATAAGACAACTACTGAGCGCCTAATTCATGCTTATGTTATGTGCCATTTTGATTTTTGTAATAGCTTGCTTTTTGGTCTTCCGTCTCGTCAAATTCAAAGATTACAGCTCGTTCAAAATTCAGCAGCGTGACTCGTAACACGAACAAAGAAACATGAACCAATTTCCCCAGTCTTAAAAAACTTACATTGGCTACCTATTCAATCCCGCATACACTACAAAATACTTCTATTTGCCTACCAATGTTTCCATCAGTTTGCTCCATTGTATCTTATTGAACTGTTAACACCATATAAACCTGACAGAATGCTACGTTCAAGTAAAAAATCATTAGTTCAGGTCCCACATACTGTGACAAAGTCATATGGGGAAAGCTCATTTTCACATGCAGCTGCTATTTTATGGAATAATCTGCCAGAATATCTTAGAAATATACAACCATACGAAAAGTTTAGAAATAGCTTGAAAACACATTTATTCACCATTTTGTAAACAATTAATGTAAGAACCCGGTGCTCTCCCCTCCATTTCCACTCCTTTTGTAAAAAGTGCTTAGAGACATGCGACTTTGCTTATGTATTTTGCGCTATACAAAACGTTTCATTATTATTATTATTAAAGAGTTGTGATTGATCAAATCAATTGTAACTCTATGGAAATCCATCCATACCATAACTTTTTCTACAGGAAATTTGCACAGTGAACAAAAAGAATCACACCGAATCTTCAAGAGAACGATAAATGTACGTATGTACATCATATCTAGAAAATATTTTGAACAAATTTGCATTTAATGGCGACCGCACACCTTACGATTGGTCTGCAACTCAATTTTAGAATAAAACATAGTAGAATTTGATGACTTGGAATATCTTACTGTGTAATGTTCAAAATCATCATACAAATACCTATGTTCAAATCTGTGACTATGCTATCATCCTTTTCAGAATAAAAGCAAATTCGATATCTAGTCGTAATGACGTCATACATGTAGCAGTCGTACGATTGGCTACGATTTGAAACTAATTTGGCCTTTACTTCACAATAAAGGCTTGCCATCTTTCAAAATGGTTATATTAGTATTCTTTCAATTAATTTTAGCTTCAAATAAAATTATACATGTATGTTCCATTCACATTTTCAGAAAATGAGCAAAATGCGATTTGTTCCAAAATCGGATCGCGAACAGTCGTAAGGTGTGCAGTGGCCTTTAGATGTTGATGTTGCTGGCCGTCCATACTTATGGTTGATTAGATCAATCGTAACTTTTCATAGGGGCCCAGTACTCACCTTTGCTTGTGAGGGTTCCTGAAGCAGCTTGCCGAGAATGACGCAGGTCTTGCAGAAGATGAGGGCGTTCTTCTCACGATAGATCTGAAGGAGCTCTACCAAGGTGGTGACGGAGTCCTCCACATCGAGCACGGCATGCTGGGTAGAGTCGTGCTACAAGATAAACAAAAAATTAGTTATTAAACATTGATTTGACTTTGACATTCTGCACTGCAAGGTCCTGCTTGTCAATTGTTTCTGTGATATGTTATAAAAATGAAGCCTTGGAAAAACTGCACCAGAGAGGAAATTAAAGTGACTGAAAACACCAACAAAATTTTATGCTTCATAGTATGGTATTAGTGATGAAGAAATGATGATTCATTTTTTTCAGTCATAGTGAAAGTGTGTGTACAAATGTTATTCTTTGCACAGACAGTTGCACTTTAAACTCACTGCTTGAGCAGTTAGTGGAGTGAAGCAAGATTGGGGTCAATATACAAAAAAAATTGACTTTATGAAATTACCTTGCATCCTTTTCAATAACTTGACAGGTAAAAGCACTTTAATATTTGCTTGTTACTGTTTCCATATTTTCTTATAGGGTGGAATGTTTCCAAAAACATATAGTCAGTGATTTCCACTGGCAAATTTGCTCTGAGCCAATCAGATACAAGGATTTCAGTAGCTTATAAGAAAGAGTCTGTGAAAATCATTGCCAATCTGTTTCATGAATCCTACCTTTGTGATGTTCAGGAAGATCTTGACGATGATCTCAATCATCTCCATACACGGCACACTACGGTTACATCCCCGTATCAGCGTGTAGAGGACCGGGACGGCACCGGCTTCAACCAGGCGCTGACAACAGATGGCTGATAGCCGAGATACAACCTCTGTAGGAGACAAAACAATGATTTATTAGTCATAGGAAAATCCTGTTGCACTTTCATTACAAATGCAGGTATCAGATAATCTTGGAATGTGCGAATAGTTGTACATACAATGAAGAGGACATTTACAGTTTACCATCTAGATAGTCCTGAAAAGGAGTGTTTGGATGGTGGAATGAAGAAAAGTTGATGAGAAATGAAAATGAATGAGACTGAGTGGAAATTGAAAGAAGAGAGAGATGAGAGAGTAGAGTGATCTTCTGAGAGATTAGGTGAAGGACTAATAAGAATTATAAACCAGATGAGATGTGACAGCAGAACAACCATAAGCTGGGTAAAAAAATACAGATATGAAACATGTCCGAGTAACTCACCAAGACTAATGAGCGTTTCTAAGATACGGTGCATACTCTTGTAATGGAGTAGGTAATCCAGGGCGGTGGCAGTTCGGTTGCAGAGTTTCTTCTCCTCCGTGACGTTCTGATTGGCTCGTCGGCATCGTGCCCTGGCCGCGCTGACCTTCTTACTCTTGATACTGCACCTGACCCGATGACCTCGCCACAAAGCCTGCATCGGAAGACGATTAATCAAAGTGTTACAGTAAGGAAATCTCCAAATTCCTGTAAAGAACTCTCTTCAGGCAAAGAAGGTTGATTCATTTGTCATTATTCTAAAATAATTATTTGACTTGAAGAAGGCCAATGTACAGACTCTACTCTATCACATTTTTACACATTTTATTCAAAAGACCATACCCTATAAGAATCATCAAGAGTGACTGAAATTAAATGTTACAATGATTAATCAGGATGAATACTAACCTGCATTTTTAGTGCAGCCGAGTGCATCTTCTGGATCCGTCGCTTAGCAAGCCAAACCCTAGCAATGGACTGAAGCCGGGTAGCAGCAACATTCTTCTTGATGAGATACCTCCTCGCTGCCCTTTGCAGGATACATGTCGCAGCTCTGATCTTCTGGAACCGCAGACGCTGGAGCTTCGCTCTCATCCAGCTCTGGATCGTCGTGATGGCGTCCATCTTCTGCTTGAAGGCACGGCGGAGGCGGAAGTTACGGAACGCCCTCTGGAGTCGAATGACAGACAGGTGGGCTTTGGTGCGTTTCGCAAAGGCTTGGACGGCTCGAAGCCTTGATTGACGTTGAGCCTATGAAAGCAGGAATAAAATCAAGTGAAGATACTCAATGGTAAGGATTTAGGACCTTAAAGATGTCTCAAAAATATTCTTCAAGGGATGGTCTGGGCTGAAAGTATTTATAGTTTAATAAATAGAGTAGAATTCACTGAGCAAAATGCTGAAAATTTCATCAAAATCGGATAACAAAGTTATTGAATTTTAAAGTTTAGCAATATTTTGTAAAAACGGTCTTCATGAATATTCATTAGGTGGGCTGATGTCACATCCCCACATGTTCTTTTGTAATTTATTATATGAAATTAGGTTTATTCAATTTTTTTCCTCCAAGAACTAGAGAAATTGGATTGACAACTGATTTAGTGCATTAGATATTTATTGCTACACCTTACTTATTTCATTATAAGGGAGACATATTATTCAAACAAGTATGAAATAATGATAAAAATTATGATTTTATATAATAACATAAGAAAACGGAAAGTGGGGATGTGACATCATCAGCCCACCTAATGAATATTCATGACGACTGTTTTCACAAAATATTGCTTAACTTTAAACTTCAATAACTTTATTATTTGTTATCCGATTTTGATGAAATTTTCTGCATTTTGCTCAGTGAATTCTACTCTATGTATGAAGATTTAAATATTTTCAGCCCGGACCATCCCTTTAATGACTATTCTTATGAAATAAAAATGATGTTATTCCACTAACTTGCAACCTCAGAATTTGAAGGACTACAGGATGACTTGATTCAATTTCGATGATGTCTTCCCCTACTGATAAGTAAATTTATTCATTAAAATTTTTCATAGAAGGGACTAGTAATTGTAAGCAATGGGGACAATTAACCTTCAAAACTGATTCTACATAATCTCAGATTAAACAATCAAATCTGCAATGACAGGTATCCAAGTTTCAAAAACTAATTTATAGTCATGACAGAATTATCATATTTACTGCATTGACACTTGGGAGTAAAAAAATAAATAAATAAAAGAACTGTATAACATGACTTCAAGCTTTTCAATGATAAGAATTAGGAATACATACCTCAAGGAGTTTCCTGGTTTGGTATCCTCTGAAGTGGCGCTGGATGCACACAGCTGCTTCCTTCTCCCTCACCATGCCAGCAAAGCACCGCCTAGCCTTGGCACCTCGAGCTCTTGCCTGCATCTCGATCACATGGTACCGCAGTTTCCTATACCTACAGCACTGCATGTACCCTCTGAACACCGCCTGAATGGTCAGAGCAGCACCACGGGCCATGTGGTACTCCTGCTGGGTTTCCTGCATGAGGGTGGTGGCGCGGTAACGCCTCTGGATTACAAGGACTGCATCCCTGATGGTTTTGTATCTCCGGCGTTGCACCACGCGCCTATAGTAGGACTGGATGCAGATGGCAGCTTGCCGGTGCTTACGGTACCTCCTCTCTGCGATGCAGCGGCGTAGGTGTGACTGAATAATGATAGCAGAGTTCTTCTTTTGTTCATAAAGTCTCCTCACCTTCCTCATTTCCAGGTACCCTCTTGAGTGCTTCTGAAGAATACAGACGGCAGAATATACCTTTTTGTATGACTTCTTCGCTAGGTACATCCTGCAAAGAGCCTGGATTCTGACAGCAGCGCTACGCTGCTTCAGGTACATTTGCCTACTTCGATGCATCCTGAATGTGGATTGAATGCAACGAGCTGCCCGATGCTGCGCAGCCAATCGCCTTGCCATCAGGCCACGGTACATACTCTGAACAACCACGGTTGCAGATTTCAAATCATCAAACTCCTGGCAGACCTTCTTCCCCACAAGGTAAGCTCTAATCCTTGTCTGAAGCAGGATGATCATAATCCTCTCTTGGTTGTACTTCTGTTGTTGCCTGAAGCTACGGTAAGCGCTTTGGATGACTGTGGCTGCACGGTTGGATTTCTTTAAGGCTTTCCTGACAAGGAAGCCCCTGACAGCTGCTTGGAGAGTAATACAGGCACCTCTGGTGATGTGGTATTTCAAAGATTCTTCCTGGCAAGACTTTGTGGCCCTAAATCTTCTTTGAAGTACGATAGCTGCTTTCTTCAGATTCAAATAATGTTTCCTGGCAATGAATTGTCGCACAGCTGATTCAATCGTTGTTGCTGCAGCATGCTCCATAGCGATCCTCCTGCGAATGCAATGACCACGGTAGAATGCTTGGACAGTTGTAGCTGCCTCCCTGAGGCAGACATATTCTTCCTGGACTTTCTTAGCTAGGAGGTGTGCCCTCAAGTGATCCTGCAAAACACGAACGGCATTCAAGGTTTTCCTGTAACTCTGGACACCTCTGTGGCATCTGTAGAAGGACTGAATGCTGGTGGCTGCTCTGTGCTGTTTCTTGATAGATTGACGGACTAAGAAAGTCCTCGCTGCAGCTTGAATAGTGATGGCAGCACCTCTCTGGATGTTGTAACACCTCACTTGCTGGTCCCTGAGATCATTAGCCCTCCATCGCCTCTGGATAGCCATTGCTGCGATTGTCCTCTCCTGCCTAAACCTCTTGGAATGGGTAAACCCAAGGAATCCCCTGACTACTGCTTGGATTTTCACTGCAGATTGCTTCTTGGTGGTATGGGCCTTCCTCTCTCTATGGCAGCGATAGAATGCCTGAATCTTGATGGCAGAGGATTGGCAGAGGATGTAATGCTCTCGGATCCTCTGTCCAAGAAGTACAGCTCTGAAGCGCCTTTGAAGAACAAGAGCAGCATTGGATATCTTCTGGTACCTGATGCGCTGGACATATCCCCTGAAACAAGCTTCGATTCTCGTTGCCATTTGATGCTGTCTACAGAGCTCTTGCCTTGCAACATGTCCCCTGAAAGCTGCTTGAATGGTGACAATAGCACCAACCATTATGTGGTACTCATGCTGTGCTTTCCTACTCAGTTTCAAAGCCCTGAAGTGCTTCTGCAGAACCTTGGCAGCATGGCACATTTTCAAGTAGTTCTTTCTTGCAACAAATCCTCTGAACAATGCTTGAATCTTAGTAGCTGAAAAGTGCTGTAGGGCAAGGTACTTGCGCTGAAGATGGCCACGATAGGCAGCTTGCAATGTGATGGCTGCCCCTCGAGTGATATGGTATTCATTCTGGACAACTTGAGCAAGCTTGTTTGCACGATATCTCGTTTGGAGGACCACCGCTGCTCTGCACACAGAAGAGTACAATCTTTTGGTCATGTAACCTCTAAACTTGGATTGGATCCGGGTGGCAGCTAAATGTTGCCTGGCAAGAGACTTACGTTGAAGGTGTCCGCGATAAGCGGCCTGAAGAGTAATAGCTGCTCCTCTCATTATGTTGTACTCCATGTTTATCCTCTTGCTCAACATCAGGGCACGGAAGTGCTTCTGAACAACCACTGCAGCATTACGGAGAGAAACGTACAACCTACGTTCCTGGTGAGCTCTCACAGCAGCCTGGATGACGATGGCTGCCTGTCTTTGTCTGGAAAAGACTCGTCTTTGACAATAACCACGATATGCAGCTTGAATAGTAATAGCTGCTCCTCGTTTGATATTGAATTCCTCGCAAACTGCCCTACCAAGTTGAAGGCTTCTATAACGGGTCTGAAGTACAAGTGCTGCTTTCCGGAGCTGCAAGTACCAAGATCTTTCAATAAAGCATCTATAGAATGACTGTATTACAGTGGCGGCCCGATGCTGTTGTGCAAGCTCTTTCCTCACTGCAAAGCCTCTATAAAGTGACTGCATGGCGATGACACCAGCTTTGGTCTTCAAGAATGTCTCCCTTGCTTCCCTCGCAAGGATCTGCGCTCTAATTCTAGTCTCAAGAACTCTGACTGCATGTATTATGCTTGTGTATGTCTTCCTGGCTGCGTAGCTCCTAAAGCTTGCCTGAATGGTAGTTGCAGCTGTATTCTGAGCCTTCAATATTTTTCGGGCAGTGTATCCCCTGTACAATGCTTGGATGGTTATAATCCTTCCTCGGGCAAGATAGTACTCCTCAGCACAGGCCCTTCCTGTCATCCAAGCCCTACAACGCTCCTGTAAGATACGGACTGCCCATTGCACCCTCATATATCTGCGATGTTGAAGATATCCACGTACCCTTGCTTGAATAACCATGGCAGATGATTTCTGATGGAGGAAATTTTTGCGATGGAGATGTCCCCGGTACACAGACTGTAGACAAATCGCCGAACTGCGCTTCATGTTGTAATCTTGGGTGATCTGTTGCATTAGAATGCGTGCACGGTATCGAGTCTGTAGGACGATGGCTGCATCTCTGAGTTGAAGGTATCGCTTTTTAGCCAGCATCTTACGAAGTTCAGCTTGGATACAAATGGCTGATGATCTCTGCTTGAGATACCAATCCCTCTGGACATGGCACCTGTAGCTGGCTTGCAGAGTAATAGCAGCTGCTCTCTGACAGCGATAGTTTGCCTGCTGTTCGCGCCCAGAAACAAGAGCACGGAAATGCCTTTGGAGAACAATTGTAGCAGACTTCTTTTCACAGAATTCCTTACGCACCAGGTAACATCTTGTAGAGGCTTGCAGGGTGATGACTGCAGCTCTTGTTCGCTGGTAATCCTTCTTTTGGAGATATCCCCGGAAGGCTGCTTGTAGTGTGATAATGGCACCACGGGCAATACAGAAGTCCAGGACAGCCTGTTTTGTCTGTAGCGCATCTCGGAACCGCCTCTGCAGGATAAGGGTTGCTTCCTGCAACTTGACGTACCTCTGCCTGGCAAAGTGGCACCTGACTGCAGATTGAAGCTTGATGGCTGCTGATTTCATTCTCAAGAACTCTCTCCTCACAAGGTTTCCTTTCCAAATAGCCTGTAAGGTGATGGCTGCACCCTTAGCAATGCAGTACTCTCTCCGCAATGTCCGTCCAAGTAACACTGCTCGATATCTCGTCTGCATGACTCTGGCAGCTTGACAAAGCTCTCTATAATTCTTCAAAGCTAGATATCTCCTAACAGCAGATTGCAAAATGACAATTCTGCTTTTGATTTGGATGAAGCGTTGCCTCTCTTGGTAGCAACGTACTGCAGATTGAATGGTGATTGCTGCCCCTCTTTTGATATTATACCCTCTGCAAACCTCTCGGCCAAGCAACACTGCTCGATATCTTTTCTGCACGAGAATAGCTGCCTGACGAAGCTGCCTGTAGTTCTTTAGAGCTAGATATCCTCTAACAGCGGACTGCAAAATGACGATGCTGTGTCTGGTTTTGAGGAAACGCCGTCTCTCTTTGTAGCAACGTATTGCTGACTGGATAGTGATTGCTGCCCCTCTTTTGATATTGTACTCTCTGCAAACCTGTCGGCCAGCCAACACTGCTCGATATCTTTTCTGCATGACAACAGCT
Source organism: Lytechinus pictus (assembly GCF_037042905.1). NCBI lineage: Eukaryota > Metazoa > Echinodermata > Echinoidea > Temnopleuroida > Toxopneustidae > Lytechinus > Lytechinus pictus. The sequence goes on along the minus strand of NC_087253.1, from coordinate 25,565,231 downwards.
GCCTGGAAAAGCTGTCTATAGTTCTTCAGACACAAATACCTCCTAACAGCAGATTGCACAAGGACGATGCTGTGTTTGATTTTGAGGAAGCGCTGTCTCTGCTGGTAACTGCGCACTGCCGACTGGATGGTGATGGCTGCACCACGTTGAATGTTGTACTCTCTGCAAACCTCATGACCATTCAGGACAGCACGGTAGCGAGTCTGCAAGACAATTGTGGCCTGTCGAAGCTTGGTGAATCTCCTCCTGGCCTGGACCCCTTTGACATGGGCCTGGATAAGAACAGCATTGTTCCTCAACCTCATGTACACCGCCCTCTGTATATGACCTCTGAATGCAGCCTGGATCTTCACCGCACTTCTGATTCTGAGCACATCTCTCCTCACCAACCGTCCTCTGTAGACCTTCTGCATGACAATCACGGCATCCCTCAAGGCACAGTACTTGGCCCTTTGTACTTCGCCCTTGACCTTGGATCTATACAGAGCCTGCATCTTGATGACAGCTGCTCTAAGCTTCCTGAAGTCTTCCATGGCACGATGTCTCCTGAAATGGCTTTGAAGGATGATAGCAGCAGCTCGCTGCTTCTGATACAACCGTCTCAAGTAGAAGCCTCTCCAGACCGCCTGGATAGAGATTGCTGCCTTCATTTTCTCAACCAATCTACGGACCTGTAATAATAGAGATAAAAACAGTGTAAGAGTAGAGTGACGATAACGATTGTATGCTTTGCATACATGTAGGTTCAAATGAACGAGGTATACATAAGCATTTATTTTAGAGTGAGGAAAACAATGAACTATTTAAAATCTCATTAATGGAATTTATAAACTAATAAGTAAAAAGCAGCATTAGAAATTATTTGTGATATCATTTGAACATCAATTTCAGTTTTGCAAAATTCATGAATGAATAACAGCTTTGTGAAACACTCCAGCCAATCAAAATTTACCAGAATTCCTCTCCAGATGGCCTGAGCTCTGACTGATGCCATTCTTAGCTCTACGAATCTCTTCCTGGCATTCCTTGTTTCTTGCCGTGACCGATACCAGCCTTGGATCGTCAACACGGCTCGTTGCATCCTAGCGACCCTCGTCCTGATCAGATGCCCCCTGAGGGCTGATTGGATGATGGTGGCAGCGCGGTGCTGCCGGGAGATGGCCCGTCTTACCAAGAAACCTTTAGCTGCAGCCTAAAGTTGAATATTCAGAAATTAAAAAAAATAAGCCGGATATTCTGGCAAATTGTCTGGTCCTTTTCCAAGTAATAATAATACACTGCCAACATGTGCTTATCTGTGTTGGTGATCTCCAGTGTAATCGTTTTTCAGATTAGATTTCATGATTTCACAAAGTTCAATTTCTGTAACTGTACCAGATCTTGATCCACAATGATATAGTAACAATTGACCTTTGATTAAAAGACTTTCTCTTGAAATCAGTGTTTACTGCAACCGCTTTCATTTATCTTCAATAAAATAATAATAATAAATATCAACAATAGAAAACATACCAAAATAATTGAAACAAAAGTGAGTTTGCAGACAAAAATACTAACAAATCAAAAACAAAGTTAATCGACGAAAGAATTGTACCCACCTGTATCAAATTGGCAGCTTGGGCCTGTTTCCTGATGGCTGCCTCTCGTCGTAACCTCCTGGCCGTCTGCCTGGCTAGGAAACCTCTGATAGCTGTCTGGATCTTGAGCACAGCGCCACCAATACGCTCCTCACGGCGCTTCAAGAGGAAAGACCTCACGGTCGACTGGATCTTGCTTGCAGCTTTCTCTCTGACCTGACATTTGGGGAGGGCGAGGGGGGGAATAGAAACGGAGATTGTCTTAGCTTCTCGAGTACGTCAAAGAAATTTTAAATGAAAGTTGTGGGTACATTAAGAAAAATTCATTGAAAAAACAAATCTAACTGGACAAAGCGCTGAAGGAAACTCATCCTTATATACCAAATGAATTCATCAGTGTCCTTTGGCAGGCTTATACAGATATGTTTTGACAATCTTCAACTTGTGATATAATCTGTTAAATTTTAAAGGAATGGCACTTAAAATTGAAATAAGGAGGATTTTAATCGAGTTGGGCTCTTTAATCCGAGGCCCATTGAGGGAAAACTGCATTTGACTTTCAACCAATCAGATCCCAGCATTTGGGACTTGTCTTCAAATTTTAGAGTCACAATTAAACACAACTCTCTCTGGCCTTAGTAACAAAAAATAAGGCAAAAGCGGGATATCTAACATCTATCAGAAAAATGGCTTCCCTGCTTGACAAAATTTTATCATCAATATTTCCAAATAACCAGTGAATCAGCAACTCACCATCCTCATCTTCTCTTCCTTCCTCAGATGATGAGCTCTCCAAGCCAGCTGGATGGTGCGCGCTGCCCTCGTCTCTTGCCTGAGATCCAGCAGACGAGCGCAGAGGTAGGAGACGTAGGTGATCACTACCTTCTCGTCAGGGATGGTGTTGGACATGTCCGCCGATCGCACCATCATCGGGACCCCGCCAAGCTCGTTGACCGTCTCGTACAGGAGCTTGAAGTTCTGGCGCTCGTTGGCAAGGAGCTTTTCCTGGTCGGTTTCCTTGCCAGTACCTGTGGATTCGTGAAGAAATAAATGCATTTGGTGAACTGAAAATGAAGTCCAGTTTTGGTCAGACATACAAAAGTACAATCATTTTCTTATTTTTAGCTAATCGGTACTTTGGCAGTTTTTTAAGGTCCGATGATTGATTCTTGAACAAAGAGGTCAATCCTGGTTTATGCGGTCACATCTAAAACTAGCCTCATGATAAGGCTCTACAGACTTGTGTCTTCACCATGACATGGCAATTAACAAAGAGCTGACGAAGACAACACTCTCAGCGGCTGTCTGGTGAGCCTAATGTTCTCGTTTCAAAAAGCAGCTGAGCAATCAAGTGCAAATTTGCAATTTATTTTAAGACTTATGATTAAGTTTGGGTGCCAAAATGGACTTGCAATGGATTCTAAGGTTTTAGCAACACTCCATTAGACGATGTACACATCACATAAATTGAATATTCTCTTCCCCATAACACAAAGGTTAGCGGTTAATCGTTTATTTGAAAGAACAATTCTGATTGGTTCCTAGTCAGTCTACTGAGCAAAATGCGCATGCAACGAAGATCTTGATAAGCCATTTCATTTAGCGATTAATAGTTAATATCTGTGTTACGGCCCGGACACTAGTCTGGAAAAATGCTTAGACTTTGGCGAGTATTAGCCTTCTGGAAGGTCATCTAATGCTCTACTGTTCTGAGGACTTACTTGGTGAGAAGGTCTGGGACCAGGTTCCGTTGAAGGCCTCGTCGCAGGAGGCGTTGAGATCATCTTCTCTCTCCTCCCTCTGGAACTGCATGAGAGTGGTGTTCTGGTTGATCCTCTCGTAGGGAAGCAAGGATGGGTGGTAGTGGTGGATCAGAAGACACAGGGCTCGGCCATCGCAGAATGACACAGTGAAGTTCTCAATCTAAGGGAAACAAACGAATATGACTTGATCAAGAATTATCTGAGAAATTCTAGTATGTTTTCTTCCTTTTATTTATGGGTGCAGGCAGGGGGTAATTGTGGATCAGGCAACTAAGAACTCGGCCATCACAGAATGACACAGTGAAGTTCTCAAATATGACAAATTGATCAAGAATTATCTGAGAAATTCTAGCATGTTTTCTTCCTTTTCTTTATGGGAGCAAGAACAGGGGGTAATTGTGGATCAGGCGATACAGGACTCGGCCATTGCAGAATGACACGGTGAAGTTCTCAATTTAAGAGAAACAAACAAATATGACTTGATCAAGAATTATCTGAGAAATTCTAGTATGTTTTCTTCCTTTTATTTATGGGAGCAGGCACAGAGGGTAATTGTGGATCAGGAGACACAGGGCTCGGCCATCGCAGAAAGGCACTGTGAAGTTCTCAATCTGTGGGCGTGATGTGGTCTTGTGGTGCTGACTCTTGCCTTTCAGAGGGTCATGGGTTCTAATCCTAGCCATGGTGTGTTTTCCTTCAGCAAGAAATTTATCTACATTGTGCTGCACTTGACCCAGGTAAGGTGAATGGGTACCCAGCAGGATCAATTGCTTGAATGCCTGAACGCTGAAAGGCAGCTCGAGCTAAAGCCGGGGTTATGATAATAATAAAAATGCGCCTGGGAATAGATTGTTTCTAGATAGATGGCGCTCTACAAATGTCTTTTAATATTATCTAAGGATTATTCAGAGAAATTCCTTTTTCAGAGTGCCTTTTCCTTGTGGTTATGAAGTGCCCTTCAATCAGTTCCAAAATTCTGCTGCAATATTACAAGTGACAGAATAATTTCAGCTTTAGCAAATCAGTTCACACTCCTTGTAAGAAGCAGATCATAAATCCTTTCAAATACATAGGATCGAGTTTGAAGACACCCGGGGGCCGTTTCATAAAGCTGTTCGTAAGTTAAGAGCGACTTTAAGAATGACTGGTGAACCTTTCTTACGCGCTTAACCATCGCCAATAAATATACCATTTACCACAAGAAAGGATCACCAGTCGTTCTTAAAGTCGCTCTTAACTTACGAACAGCTTTATGAAACACCCACCAGATCGATTTGTAATCAATCTTCAGTTTCTTGCGATGCCCAATAGTCATAACAAAGAGGAATTAATCGGTCAGAAAAAATCAAACAAATAATGCACTGATTCCTATGAACCATTGGCATACCTGCATATCATAGAATGAGCAGACTGCTTTACACCAGTCCATGAGGAGCATAAGCTGTGGGCTCTTGAAGTAGAGGTGTGGTCCGTCAAGGCTTGGTTGGGAAGGTCCTTGGTTCAAGCCCTTGAGGGCGCTCATCTTCTCCTTCAGCTTGCGATGTTTGGTGAGGAAGGCGATCTCTTCTCGGATCTGCTCCTCATTGATCATTACTCCAACCTAGAGAATTCATGAAATGAAATGAGATTTGGGAATGGTGAGTCTAAAATGGATTGTTATTCAAGAGCAAGCATTGAACAATACATTTGAATTGCTTTGGGCACATTTCAAACCCCATGGCCCATATTCTTATGTCGGGTTTAATTAAAACCCCATTTTTAAGTTGTGGTTTAACTATGGAAATCCAGTTGTTACATAAATCTCTAACAGTAGAGGTTCAATGTATCAGCTCATTTGTCTCCCAAAAACATTATTAACTGCCTGGGAAGAATATTAAGTATGACAGTTGTCTTCACCATTAAAGAACAGCACAGTAAACATGAAAAGCATTAACTGTAAAACAAAATTTTGAAGGGTTTGGCTTTCCATAATTTTAGCACAGAGGTAGACCATGGTCTAAGTAAAACCGACTTCAGAAAACGAGCCCATAGCATCATTATCAATATCATCACCATCTTCATACCCATCCCCATCACCATAGTCATCATCTTTATAATCCTAATCATTGTATCATCACTATCATCATTATCATTATCATGATATTCATATCATCTCCATTGCCAATACCATCATTTCTCACCTACAAGAGCTGCTATTTACCTACTATTACTTTTGAATTTTTAAATATTTTACTCTGGAAAAAGGGAAAAATGAAATGAATCTACAAGCTCAGTATAAAAGCATTGCTATAAATTGTATAAGTCGTGGGAGGGGAACTGACTACTTTCCATAGAAAACTACCCAAAGGATTAGCTGGTTCCTGCTGGTAGAAACACTGATTTGAAGATTTATTTTATCAAACAGGTGATCACAATCAATAACGGGAGTGTGAGAGGCCACAAATGAAAATAGCAGGAATTGTAAAAATGTCCTATACTTTGGGGTACAGGCAAAGTACACAAAAAGCTGAAAATAAGCTGAAAATTTGAAAAAAAAGGAATAAAAATAAATAGGTGAACTCATCACAATCCTGCCAGTATACAAATAATGCACGTAAGCACATGCATGCAGGGCCAAATAATGAACGATGTGCGAGAAGAGCCAGTGGCTATACCGCACCGAGGTCCACAGGACCGAGTGCGGTACATCCATTCATTTATTCAAGTCCTCTATGCACAAGAATGCATGTATTGTTTGTTCTATACACCCCCCCTCGCCCATGTTACTGAGTTGCCCCGAATGCTATATTTGAACTAAATTCTAGATAATTCAAGAACTCGCACTATCCTGCACTCTGACGTCAGAGTGCAGGATAGTGCATTTTGGATGCAATATTGCAATTCGCTGAATATCATGTGATCCGATTTGGACCAATCAGATTACAGAACATTCTTGGCAGTTGTATAATATGTAAGCTTGTATGTTCATGTCAAGTTGCTGTGGAGTAACATCCTGCTGTGTATCTAATCCTATTCTTTGGTTTTATCATTACCTTTTACGACAGAAAAGACCTTACCTGGTAATGAAAGATGATTCTCCAGAGTAGTTCCAGAGTCTTCTCTCGATGGCCATCTACAATTACTCTCTCATTCAGTCCACCACCTACAAGAAATAAGAAAATCAAATTCAATCATATTTCAGTCATAATTCATATTTCAGTAACAAGTCAGTTATGATAGCTCTCATACAGTACTATTATTGGGATTCCAATTGGTCTAATGCCAATTCGTCCAATTCCCAACTTGTCTACTATCATTTGGTTTACCATCAGTTCATCCACTATCTATCAGTTCTAACTGCCATTTCGTCCACTCACCATTTCATCTAATAACCAGCTGGTCAAATAGCCATTTAGTCCATATACCATGTGGTCTAATAGGTCTAAGTGTTAATTGGGCAAAATGAATGAAAATAAAATGGGTATTAGACCAACTGGTTATAAGACGAAATGGCCATAGACTAGACTGTTTCATAAAGCTGTTCGCAAGTTAAGAGCGACTTTAAGAACGACTGGTCGTAGACGAAGTGATTATTGGACCAAATGGCTGTTAGACAAAATGTTGATGGACAGAATGGCATTAGACTAAAGGAAAGTCGACTATGTGATGATTGGATGATTTGGCAATAGACAAATCGGCTGTTTACCATTCAGATGAGAATTATCATGATCAGATGACAGGCCAAGATTTTCAGATGAGAATAGTTTATCAAAAGGATCCAGGGGGGCATTTCATGAAAGGACTTGTCGGACGTTTTATCCGACAAGTCCTGTTTTATCCGACAGTTACCATAGTAACAGTACCTCTCAGCCAATCAACATCAGAGAAAGATGTCAGATCTGACAACTTGTCGGATGAAAATGTTGATGAAACACTCCCCTGATCACTACCTTATAAAACAAATGATGGATAATACATTCTCAAGCACACAATCTTTAATATTTAATGAAATCTGTTGCAACTCTGACAGGTTTAAAAAAAATAAAATAAAATACATAAAAAGGGGAGGAATTTATAAAGATACTTTCCAATATCAATGTCTTTAATTGTTCCATCTTGTTTCATACCTTCAACATCAGCGCCTCAGAAACCAAATATGGTGGGCAGAGGGATGTAAAAAAAAAAAAGGAAATTCAAAACCCCAAATTTAAATCTTAATTGCTTCAAATAATCTTAAAATCCCTATGGCCCGAATTCGCAAAGGTGGTTATGAAAACCATCGGTTGAAACCATGATTTATGCAGATTTCCTGTATAAATTACGCTCAATTTACCGCGTATACTGAAAATTGTCCAATCCCGATGTGTGCTTTTGTCACAGTGCGCCATATTGACGCCTGTTACCATGGTCATCCACGCTATTTTATTCACGAGTCCATCGTTTTTAATTAATGAGCCCACTTTTCAAAACAGTGGACTCATGAATGAAATAGAGCACTCACTATGGCAACAGGCGTAAATTTCGCACTGTGAAATTCTTAAATATGCACAATTAAATAAGCGTAATTGTACAGAAAATCTGCATAAACCGTGGGTTCAACCAATGGTTTTCAAAACCAGCTTTGTGAATGCGGGCCTACATTTTTCCATCTTATTCCCTACCTTCGACATCAATGCCTCTATCCTTGAGCATCTTGAATGCGACCTCTACGTTATGAACTTTCTGAAGCCGGCTGATGGCTGGTACACGAAGCTCCTTCGACAGGGCCCAGTTCTGGGTTAGTAGCTCTACCACACGTCTAGAGAAAAGGGAAATGGATTGGATTTTTGTGCTTGAATGAGAAGAATACATTACCAGGGGGCCGTTTCATAAAGCTGTTCGTAAGTTAAGAGTGACTTTAAGAACGACTGGTGATCCTTTTCTTACGCGCTTAACCATCGCCAATGATTATATCATTTACCACAAGAAAGGATCACCAGTCGTTCTTAAAGTCGCTCTTAACTTACGAACAGCTTTATGAAACACCCACCAGAGATGCCAACTTTGGTAGTGAAAAAATCATATTCTTTATTTCTTTTCATTATCCTATTTTCAAGCCTAAAATCCTACTTTTCTTTAAAATTTTGAAAAACATACCAAATAACCAAATAATTATCATTCCTGAAGTTTCAAAAATACTATTTAGTGTCGCTTTCCCCTTAAAAATCCTACTAAACAGGGTAAAATCCTACTACTTGACAGACCTGCATAACTTTTAAACATAAAAAAAGCATTCTTCTGTTAACCAGACTCCTGTCTTACAAAAAGTTGCAATAGATAACTCAAACTGGGATCGATCTTATATTGTGTAGTAGAATATAGATCAATCTGAGTTTAATTTTGAATCTGTCGCAAGTCTTTGTAAAAATGAAAAACTAAGGGCCAGAGCAGAAAAAGTTGCATTTGCAGTGCAAGTCCCTATTAATACATGCATTTTATTCGTTGAAAATCAAGATATGTTTGAACTTCCGGAAGTTGGTGCTGTTGCAACTCTTTAAGAAATGGGCTCCATATGTCATAAGATTCAATCATAAGAATAAAACAAATCAATTGGCTCAGAACTAGTTGGCTAAAAAAAATCACTGAATATTTGTTTCATCAAATGCTCCCCCCGTCATCAGAAGAGAAAAGTAAAATAGATGAGATCATGCAAAACTTAAAACTAACACAAGTCTAACCCCACCGTGGAAATTAACAGAAAGATTGTTGACAGCGAAGTAGAATTTGCCAAGCGGTCGTTGAACATGACTGACTGAGCAAGTAACATGATCAACATAATGCGCAACAAACTTACGCAAGTCTGACGCCACACCGGAGATCAACGGAGAGCTTGTTGACAGCGAAGTCAAACTCATCTAGTGGCCGTTGAACGTGCGTAACGGAATATCCGAGGAAGCTGAGATGACGTGTGATGTCGCCCTCTCCCTTCAAGTAACGACGAGAGAACTCGAGGAGAAGGTCTCGACTTGACTACAACAGGAAAAGAAAACAAGTTTTTTTAAATCTAATTATCATCGGAAGATACAAATCTGAAGAAAAGGGTTCTATGTATTTGAAATATGGTGAAACATGGGAGCAAAGCAATCAAATGCAAATCTATATTTGGGGTACCCAAAATCAATCATATGTCTTCCAATCAATTGCAAACTAGCAATCGATTGCTGATTTGACTAATCTTTGAGAGTAAGGCATCTATGATTCCCAGTTTACCCTAAGAAGGAAACATAACTTATAAAGTGGAATGGTTTCACAGCACACCATGGGCATACATTGGGTGATTTCGAGTTCATTGTTGACCTATTGGTGTTGGTGTTAGGTCAATTTTTACACGAGTATAACACCAAACATGAGACGAAGACGGTCCTGAAAAGTCACTCACTAGTTCTTGAGATGTCAAGAATATGATCTGGATCAGTTTTACAAACTCAGAATAGATTTTGGAGCTAGGGGAAGCAATCAAAATTCCAACACCAATGCCAATACTTGAAATCACCCAATGTGAACCGTGAAACCACCACACTCTTTCTTCATTGCCATGGAAAATTTCAGAGGTTACACTTTTAAAGGGTTACAGTATAACTTTGATGGCCAGTTAGGTCCTAACATGAAACCATTCCTTCAAATTACAAAGATAATTTTAATTCTGATTAAGTCGATTAAATACATGTAGGTACACAACTCAAACACTTACAGGAATTTCATGAATTGTTTGCATCGGTACAACATTTTCTTCTTTATCTCTGAAAAATCAAATTACGGATAAGTTGAATATCATATCGTTACAGTACTGTTACATTAACGTAACATATCTTCCATACCTTGACCTGAGCATCTTTGCAAAAGAGACAGGGGTCGTGATCTATGAGCCTGGTGAGCTTGGCACGGTCTAGGAAGAACACCAACATCAAGAACTTCTTCAGTGTAAACTGGGCCAGGGCAGCCTGGTAACCTAGGGTGGTGAGAGAAGGGATGAGGTTTGATGAATGCATATTCCAGGGGTGCGAGAAATCACAAATATAAAGAGCTGATAAAAGCTGAAGAGTGTTGAAACAGACTGAAATTGAAAGAGCTCCCATACTGTTTGTACTGAGGAAAGCTAAAATAAGTTGAAATTAAGTTAAAATCAAAAGCAAATCTAAATGAAATCAGCTTTAAAAAAAAGTTGAACTATCACATCCCTTTTATTCATTTCAATGAATGGGTATTACAATGTGAGGGCATTAACATCTAGTGGTTATGACTCTAGTCTTTCAATCACAGGGACGTGGGCTCAAATCTAAGCCAAGGCATGTTTCCTTTCTCATGAAATTTACCCACATTGTGCTGCACTCAACCCAGATGAGGTGAATGGATACCCAGAAAGATTAATTAATTCAGCAGTCAAAAAGAAAATTTAATTTCAAGGCTACTGTACCTGGTCCAAACAGGTTTGGCACTGTTGGATGGGCGTGAATGGCGGCAATGTCCGGGTTGCCAAGGAGACGAGTGACAACAAAGCGTGACATACCGTAGACATCACTGTTGTCCTGAATGGGCAGAAGCTCTCCATAGATGGTCTGGTGTAAACATACAAAAATAAAGAAGTTTACTAAAATGTTTTGTGGAATTACATGCATGTTTATAATTTTCTTTAAAGGACAAGTCCACCCCAACAAAAAGCTGATTTAAATAGAAAGAGAAAAATCAAACAAGCATAACACTGAAAATTTCATCAAAATCGGATGTAAAATAAGGAAGTTATAACATTTTAAAGTTTCGCCTATTTTCTCAAAACAGTTATATGCACATCCTGTTTGGTATGCAAATGAGGGGACTGATGACATCACCCACTCACTATTTCTTTTGTATTTTATTATATGAAATATGAAATATTTTGATTTTCTTGTCATTGTCATGTGAAACAAAGTTTCATTCCTCCCTGAACACGTGGAATTCCATTATTTTAACATTTTGTGGTTCAAGCAAGGGGGTCCTACATGTAATTGTCAAATTCGTGAAAATTGAAATATTGTATAATTCAAACAATAAAAAACAAAAGAAATAGTGAGTGAGTGACATCATCGACTCTCTCATTTGCATATCACTGAGTTGAGCATAGAACTGTTTTGTGAAAAATAAGCGAAACTTTAAAATGTCATAACTTTCTTAGTTTACATCCGATTTTGATGAAGTTTTCAGCGTTATTCATGTTTTATTTTTCTCTATTTATTTGAATCAACTTTTTTCTGGGGTGGACTTGACCTTTAAAGGTCAAGTCCACCCAAAAACGTTGATTTGAATAAATAGAGAAAAATCAAACTAGCAAAACGCTGAAAATTTCATCAAAATTGGATGTATAATAAGAAAGTTATGATATTTTAAAGTTTTGCTTATTTTTCACAAAACAGTAATATGTACAACTCAAATGAGACAGTCACTCACTATTTGTTTTGTTTTTTATTGTTTGAATTATACAATATTTCATTTTTCATAGATTTGACAATAAGGACCAATTTGACTGAATCATATAGTATTAATCAATGCTCATTCCACATGTTCAGGGAGGAATTAATCGTTGTTTCACTCGACAATGAGAAAAATAGAATACTCCCTATTTCATATAATAAAATACAAAAGAAATAGTGAGTGGATGACATCATCAGTCTCCTCATTTGCATACCTACCAGGATGTGCATATAACTGTTTTGTGAAATTAAGCAAAACTTTAAAGTGTCATAACTTTCTTTATATTTTACATCTGATTTTGATGAGATTTTCAGCATAATGCTTGTTTCATTTTTCTCTATTTATTCAAATCAACATTTTTCTGGGGTGGACTTGCCCTTTAAGCAAAATGGCAACGAAATCAACGTGTCCCTTTTGTCATCATTAATAATTTAGTTATTTTGTTGTGTTTAGTTCGCATATAATGTAACACTAATAATTTTGGCAACAGGACATAATCACACAGATGACTCTACCTAAGTTGAATCTCTGGGGCAACAGAAATTTGTTGGACTTTTATAGCAAAATTTGACAGTAGTTTAAGACGATGTTCATAAAACAGCATTTGCATATTCTAGTCTGGAATTTAAAAAATGATTGGAGTTAGGCGATTATTTGGAGCGTTGTGGCCCAGTGGATTAGTCTTCTGACTTTGAAACAGAGGTTTGTGGGTTCGAATCCCAGCCATGGTGTAATTTCCTTCAGCAAGAAATTCATCCACATTGTGCTGCACTCAACCCAGGTGAGGTGAATGGGTACCTGGCAGGAATTTATTCCTCGAAATGCCACGGCGCTGTAAAAGGCTGCGGGGCTAAAGCCGAGGTAATAATACCCAAGTCCTTTGGAAGCGCATAGGGACGTTATGACATAATGTGATATGCGCTATACAAGAACTGCGTTATTATTATTATTATTACAGGTATTTGACTTACGGAAGTTCAATCTTTGCACAGTGTACTGTAATGAATGACGATTATGGGTAGAGCAATTTCTTGGTTCATGGCAACTTCTAAACATTCATGATCCTCACATGATGGTAACATATGTGAACCTTACATTATTTTACACTACAGTGGCCTGTTGAATAAAAGTTACAATTATGGTAACTTTGCCATCCAATGGTAACTACCCACAAATCCTTGATTTTGATTGGCTGTTGAGCATTGTTACCATGGTAGTTACCATTGGATGGTGAAGTTACTGTAATAGTAACTTTTGTGCAACGGGGCCCAGAATTACATAGAACTTACCTCTAATCCAATTCGCAACCAAAGAGGATTGTAACAGAGGATGAGATTCAAAAGCTCCTGCTTTATACCTGAATAAGAAAGGAATGAAGGAATTACAATCCAAAACTAGAATCCTGGGGAGCATTTAACAGGGTGCTACATAAGCGCTTGCCCGGTTGCCCAGGGCAAGTAAAAGTTAAAGTCGGGCAAGTGTTTTGAAGTAAAGACCAAAACTACTTGCCCAAATGGGCAGACAAAATTATCACAGTAGAATGACCAAAATTAGGGTCAATATGATATATCAACCCTAAGTTTGGTCATGGCGGGCAAGATAAAATCACTTTGGAAAGAGAAATGCAATTAACAAGGATACATCAGTTCATGTCAAAAGAGAGAAAAAAAGTTCAATGGTTTATAAAACTACAATATTTTCTTATTTTCTCAAGGATTTTTTCGGGCAAGTGAAATAGATTTTCGTGCAAGTATATTCCAACTATTTAGAATTTTACTTGCCCGACAAGACAAGTGCTTCTAAAAAGTTATGTAGCACCCTGATTTGATGAAAATACTTCTTTTTTTAATGTTTTATCAGGGCCCCATCTTACAGAGAGTTACAATTGATCCAATCAATCATAACTCTATGGAAATCCATCAGTGTCATATTATTTTCTACAGGAAATTTGCAAAAGGTCCTTTGCAAACAAATGCGAACACACCAAATTGTCCAGATATCGATAAATTTATTATGCACCATATCTAGAAAATATTTTTAACAAACATGTGTTTTAGATGTTGTCATTGCTGGCTTCCCATAGTTGTGGTTGATTGGATCAATCGTAAGTCTTTGTAAGACGGCGCCCCAGATCTTACAAATTTCCATGATTTTGATTAGTTAGCTGAGAAGCACTGTCACTGTCAGATAAAACAGGACTTTGTCAGAAAAAAACATCCGACAAGTCTTTTCATGAAAAGCTCCCCTTCTTGGTGAATATGACTGAGACAAATCCCTTGGAACAACAAAAATCTCTTGAACTTAGAAGAAACAGTTTTTAGGCACAATCTGATCTAAAAAATTACTTAAAGGACAAGTCCACCCCAGCAAAAAGTAGATTTGAATGAAAATAGAAAAATCCAACAAGCATAACACTGAAAAAATTTCATCAAAATTGGATGTAAAATAAGAAAGCTATGACATTTTAAAGTTTTGCTTAATTTCACAAAACAGTTATATGCACATTCTGTCGGTATGCAAATGAGGAGACGGATGACGTCATCCACTCACTATTTCTTTTGGATTTTATTATATAAAATAGGGAATATTCAATTTTTCTCCTCATTGTCGAGTGAAACAACGATCATCGACTGTCTCATTTGAGTTGTGCATACACATCCGATTTTGATAAAATTTTCAGCGTTTTGCTAGTTTGATTTTTCTATATTTATTCATATCAACATTTTTCTGGGGTGGACTTGATCTTTAAACTTTTGGTGATTATCTGACGGACAGAAGGTCGACTTATGCAAACCTCACTGTATTTCATAAAAGAATGGCAAGGCTTCAGTAACAAATTTATCTCTCAGCCAATCACATGGCATCATATACTACATGTAACAGAAGTTTGCAACTTTTCATTGATGACAAGTTTAATAAAAAAGGGTCTACTGTGAATGTGTATTAGATCAGATTTGATTCCAGAATCTACCAAACAAAATGTAAATTCGATAACAAGCAACAAGAATCAAAGGTTCACCTTACAAACAATATGTTAAAAGAGAAGAGAATAGTGTTTCTGAAAAATGTTACAGAAAGAAAGAGTGGTGCAGATTCTCTTACCAAGATCAGCATGAAGCATCTTATCTTCGCGGATGACGATACGTCCCTTCTCAACCTCCGCTTCAACCTTCATCATGACCCTAATAACCGGTTCACTCTGGAAGACGATGCACGCCCCGCGACGGAGACGGTTCAGGCGACGTTTGGCGGTGTAGGCCCGGAGGGATATGTCCTCCCGGGAAGGGGCAGGGCCAACCTTGCTGGCGCCTTCCAGGCAGAGGAGGTGGGCGTCGACTGTAAGGGGAAGGGAGAGGGAGGAGAGTAATCTTGATATAAAGGGGTGTAGCAAGAAAATATTTGCAATCAATTGCAAGTTTTTATTGCAATCTAAAAATTTAATCTTAAAGGGGAATCCAACCCAAAATAAAAACTTGTTTTTATAAGAAAAAGAAAAATCAGACAAGTTGATAGGTGAAAGTTTGAACAATATTGGACAAACAACAAGAAAGTTATGAATTTTTAAAAGTTGTAAATATTCGTAATCACTATACTCATGGAGACTTCAAATTGGCCGCATATGGGATGTCATAGTGATGTAAGGCAAGGACTACTCTTCCATGTACTCCAATACATATTATGGCTAAGATGTAATTTTTCCCAAAAATTTCACTTCAAATTATATTTTTCTTTCATGAGGACATTAAACAATATACTACCTGGGTTATATTTAGATTACTGCCCCAGGGGAATGGATACTTAGGAGAAAACCACAAATCCCTGATAATAAAGTACATGGCCTATGGAAAAGTTGTCCTTGCCCCTTGTCATAATTTACTTACACAGTTGCCAATTTGAAATGTACATCCTATTAGTGATCTCAATTTTAAAGCAGCTATAACTTTCTTATTGCTTGTCCGATTTCTTTCAAACTTTCACCATTCTGTTTAATTTATTTTTCTCCTTCCCAACACAACATTTTATGGCCAAGGCTGGATTCCCCTTTAATTAAACATATCTTAGGGTTTTTAGATGAAGCAAATCAGCGTACACTCCTTGTTGCAAGAGAAGATCAGAAATGAATTTTTAAAAAATTACAATTTACATGATTGATTCGGGGACCCCAAATAGATTTGCATTTGATCAAAAGTTACTTGCAATGCAGTTACGCCCCAAATAAAGATAGTCATTAAAAGAGCATACTTTGAAATGCCCACTTATCTTATGACTTTCAAATAGGAAACCCTTATTCGGGCAGTGGATCGGTTGTGAGGAGGGACATATGTTATGGGGAGGGGGGAAATATTTTTTATTGCTTTAGGAAGTGACATTCCACAAATTTTCTGCTCACGGCACAAATGCAGCAGTCTGAAACCATTTACAATCATACTTCAATTTTGCTTAGAATTTCTTCAAATGCAGAAGTGTACATCGTCTAGACCTGTAGATCTAACACTTTCAAGAACAAGATAATTTTGGTTCACACTTTCAAGATACAAAACTTCTTTCCTCTGACAAAACTTACTTTTGACATTCTTGTTGGGATCCTTTGGAGTATCAATGTCTGGCGTGAGGACATAGTTCAACCAACAGGTGAAGGCTCTGTCCTGCTTCTCCATCCATCGCTCATCGTAGAAGATGTTCTTTGCTGCGAACGGGAGTGGGTGACGCGGCAAGGCTGAGGAAAAAGATAGGAGGTCATGGTTATCTCTAAAGTCTGAACGATATTGGTTCTGGGTTAGATGACTAGATATAGAATGCAAAAGGAATCTTAGGGGTTTAATGAACAGTTTGAATTTAATTGAACAGAATAATTCAGGACCATCTACATATATAATGCATTTCAACCAGGCATAAGTAACATTTCCAACTACAAATATTAGCTGGGCATCAATAACCCAATTGCCACCCACACCCAACACATACGTTTTCAGAGTAGTCAATTCAGATGCAAGTGCTACTTGTGAGAGGAAATGTAATTACCTGATCTTGTGGGCTTGATCAACTGCAGCTTGGCCATCGGTACTCCTTTGACAGCCCTTGGTGCCTTTGGCTTGGCCTTTGGCTTGAACGAAGCAGGGGCCTTGGCTGGCATGGCCTTGCCAGTGGCCGCTGCCTTTCTCAAGGCAACTGTCCGATTGAATTGTCTTGAAGATGAAAGACTTGTCCCACTCTTGTCAATGCTTGCATTCTTTGACCTCAGGGTCTCTTTGGCAGACTTCTTGTGCTCTGGTGATGGACGACTCTTCTTTGGCTCGGCCATATCTGAGATAGGATCACTGAGTCTCTTGCGATTGAGACGTCCAGTGACAGTGCTCTTGTGGATGGTGAAGTCTTCTTTGGCTTTGAGAGACGGTGCTTGCTTTGATGATGGAGCAGATGTGGTGGTTCTTGAGGAAGGTCTGCTGATGGGTCTTTTTTTAGCTGCGGGCCTCGCACCGGGACTTCGCTTGCTGCTTCCCAGAGAAACCCTCCATGAAGCTCCTTCCTGCTTGGACCTTGGTTTCTGGACATTGGCAGTGCCTTTAGGTGATGTGGAAGCTTTGGATCCACCACCGAGCGAAATGCGCCAAGACTGCCCCTTTTGCGTAGACTTGGGTACAGGTGATGGAACCAGATTTTCCTCCTTTTCCTCAAGAATTACACAGGGCTCTCTTTCTGCTGATGGCTCAGGAATTTCATCAGATTTAACATATTCCTCTGGATCATCCGCTGTACCAGAAGGGTCCATGGACTGCAAAGGCTCGCACTCAGAATCTAACACTACATCAAAGGATTCAGTACATTCCTCAGGTTGTGTGTCTTTGCAGACAAATTCTTCTCCATTTTGCTTTGACGGTTCACTCATTTGTACTCCATCCTCATTATCAATGTCTTGAACATCATCAGGAAGCTCTGTTTTATCCTTTTGTCCTTTTTCAACATCATCAAAGACCTCATTGGTTTGTTTCACCTCTTCCAGAGAGTCATCCTCAATACTATTCTCAGGCTGATCATAATCGGTCAAGAAAAAAGGAGCAGAAGCAGGGTTGACACTGTCATCGATCCTTGTAGATGACAACCGTGCACCTACAGTGTCCGCAAGTGGCTCAAATACTGATGACGCAGGAGTGGCCATGATCTTGCTGATCTCTGCTTCATTGGGCATCAGAAAGGCCAGGTGATGCGGTTGCAGACCATTCTCGTCATCATCCAATCTGGATGCAGGAGAGGAGCTTTTGGTCACCGTCAAAGTCTGCTCTTTGGACAACCTCCGCAGAGGTCCTGCTTCCTTCTCAAGGGCAGCCTTGCGCAGGTCCTGGTTGCCTGTTGACTTCAGAAGTGGAGACATGCCATCACAAAGTACCAGCATCTCCTTCCGCGGTTCCGTCTGCATCTTCCCATCAGCAAAAGGTGATTCTCCTGTAATCTCCATCATGGCCTTTGCTGTGAGCTGAGGACTGAAGGTGCATACCTTGTCTCCGACCATGACTCTTTCCGTCTCACCCTGGGGCAGTGTCTTCCGGGGCGTCAGGATCCTCTCCAGGACTGTCCCAACTGACCTGGCACGAGCTTTCTTTGTTCCAGGGGTGTCAGCTTCCTTTCCAACCACCCTCATCTTGTTTTCCTTCCCCACGTCAGGATACGGTTGGGATCTGGGCGACTTCTTTTGCACAAATGTTTCACGACGCGAATTGGTGACGGCCACGCTCCGTCTCGTCTGGACAGCTTGGCCTTTACGCGCAGTGAAAGTGGATCTCCTATTAATATTTTTCTGCAAACGAAAAAAGGAACATATCACAATGATCATATAACCAACTCATGAGCATGCACTACTTAAGTAAAATCAAAATTGAAACATAGAAATTAAGCTCCGCTTGTTTGCACATTTGTGTAACATCAGATTAACTAATAAACATCATCCGCACTATTAACATTTTTATAATTACCTTTTCTTCTCATTTTCCAAGATAAAATTGTATCATGGCCCTTCTAAATGCATGCATTCATAGCAAAATTTGAAGTGGATAACCAATCAAACTATCATGATGATGGACAAACAATTAAAAAAAATAATAATTTCAGTGGGTAGAGGCATTTGAAGCATCACCATTCAAAGATATTTCTCTTTGAAACTGAAATTGCATTCATGAGCAATTACGATTTGCAGTCTACTGCCCTTCTGGCATTAACTTCAGAGGCCCCTATTCTGAAATCAGGTTTAACTTTAATAGACCATGGTCTAACTCTGTGCTAAAATTATGGGAAACCAAAAGTGTCAAAATTTTTATTAAGTTGTACTTTCTTATGTTTACTGTGCTCTTTCCTGATTCATCCATGGTGAAGACAATCATCTATTAAATACTTCCTAGACAACTATGAATGATTTCAGAGCCAAATGAGCTGGAATATTATATCCCTATTGTTAGTGATTAGGTAACAATTTGCTATCCATACTTAAACCACAACTTTAAACATGAATTTAAGTTAAACCCGAGTTCAGAATACAGACCAGAAGGTTCAGAAGAAAATCAAATTGTACCAACCTTTTTCTTAGGGACCTTGACTGTCCCAAGAATAATCAGCTGAAGGCGAAAAGCGCCCTCACACTTGAAAGTGACAAGCTCTCTGACATTTTTCTCGTCACTGGGAGTCCATGAAACAGGAATGTCTATTGACTGGTTGCCTTCGATCTCCCACGCAGTCTCTGGAAGTGAAAACCCCTACAAGGAACACCAAAGTGATTTAAGTTTTTAAAAAAAGACCAGTCATGTGTGAGATTTTCTGTGAATTGTCGTGAGATCGCAGGCATCGTGTACAATGTACATGGGGACTGGCTGTGATACAGATGTGAGGAGATGGAGGGGGGGGGGGATGAGCAAGAGACTCAAAGGCATTAGACTTGGTAAATGTATTTATGCATTGTTCTTTCATCATCTCCACAGACTAAGTACATGTATAGTAATCAACCACATACAGTGCTCAATTTTAACAGACTGTTCAGTGATCAAGGAGAGTCTACAGTCACACCATATGGTTAGTTTTCTAATGGTGGTCGAATGAGTCAAATACTTGGCCATCTCATGGCATTATTTCACATGTATCAGGAATATGCAATGACATGTGTTAATAACATCTCCTAGGTCGAATTTCACCCAAGTTGAACAGATTTCTATGGTCCTAAGAGATTGGACTTAGGCAAAGTCACCTGAAAATAAAACTAGTCCCACCCCCCCCCTCCCCACCCGAACTCCATTGACAAGGTGCTTGGCGACTTTCATCTACCATTAAAAAGTCCCTGCTGACAACCCTGCCTATAATCTATACTTGGGGTGAAAAAAAGAACTACATGTAATTACTTTAAATCATGTTCTAGGGGAAAATAAGCAAAATGATTACCTCAAAGGAAACATCATAAAACCATCTGACTCTCTTTGTAAATAGAATAATATTCTGATTGGTCAATTAATACCTGAACATAACACAATTACCAAGATGTCCTCACCTTTTGAAATGGAAATTTCTCCAGCTCCACATCTTGGGGAAAGTCATGGGGGTTCTCGAGCCTCAGGGTCAGTTCTTTGGTGCTTCCGAGTCTTACATTGTCATAGGAAAGCATCACCTTCTTTGTAAAGTGGGTGATCTGCAGGGTCGGGATCTCCTCTTCCCTGTGCTCCTCGAGACGCGTTGTCGCATCGGATGCCGACTTCATCGGCGTGCCCTGCCCGCAGAACCAAGAGCGTCGTTTGCTCCGCTCCTTCGTTGGCGTGGGATCCGTCGTCGGGGTGTGGGCCTTCATCCAGGGATCCGTGAGAACCGGCATACCCCTTTTTGGATCCGAATCATCCATGGTTAATGCGTGAAGAAGCCTTGAAATCAAGAAACTTGCAGGCTTCTCAGAAGATAGTAACCATCTGGAAGTGTGGAAATAAAAGTATTAAAAATCTAATAAAGGACAAGTCCACTCCAACAAAAAGTTGATTTGAATAAATAGAGAAAAATCCAACAAGCATAACACTGAAAATTTCATCAATATCGGATGTAAAATAAGAAAGTAATGACATTTTAAAGTTTCGCTTAATTTCACAAAACAGTTATATGCACATCCTGGTCTGTATGCAAATGAGGAGTGATGATTTCATCCACTCACTATTTTATTGTATTTTATTATATGAAATATGTATTCAAAATTTCTCCTCATTGTCAAGTGAAACTATTAATTCTTCCCTGAACATTTGGAATTAGGATTGTTTAATACTAGAGGGCTTACTCAAGTTGGTCCTTAATGTCAAATAAAAAAAAAATGAAATATTGCATAATTCAAACAATAAAAAAATAAAAGAAACAGAGAGTGATGGACATCATCTACTGACTCACCTAGTTGTGCATATCACTGTTTTGTGAATAATAATCAAGACTTTAAAATGTCATAACTTTCTTATTTTACAGATCTGATTTTGATGAAATTTTCAGTGTTATGCTAGTTTGATTTTTCTCTATTTATCCAAATCAATATTTTCCTTGGGTGGACTTGACCTTTAATGTTTGAATGACATAGTCATGATAGTGAATCAAACATACATTAATCACAGAAATATTCAAGGAATTATTTAAAAATGACAGAGAGCTCTTTTCAAGTGCAGAGATCCCAACCTGATCAAGAACATTTCAGTATCTTAAAGGCTGATAATTAGTATTTTGGATAAAAATCAGTATTTTCACAGAAATACCACAGGTTCGGGTAGGTTGAGCGTAGTAAAGCGGAAGTGGCCAGTGGAGTGGAGAATGCACTAACCTTGAGCCTCACTAAGTCTAAGGCAAGCTAAGTTAAGTATACCCAGTTGTTGTGTGTCCGGACGATCAATTTTAGAAAGACATTTGGAAAAATTTACAAGCGAAGTTTCATCAATTTTTAGTAAAAAATGTTAGGAAATATTAATAGAGAACAAAATAGAAGATGATTGAATTCATATTTTTAGTGTAATCCAAAGACAAAAAAGAAGGCTTCAAAAATATAAAGTGTCCGGGCACCCGACCGACCCCTCATCCTACGTAGACGCTCTGTCAGTCACTGTCAGCATGGTCAGTCTGTCTTAGAACATAAACATTCTAATTTAACAGTAGAGGCGCACGGCCAATATAGAAGACTCTCTCCAATATGGGAGATAATCTCCCATATTAGAGACTTGCTTTGCAAAAGAACAAAAGAAACACCACCATTAACAAGTTTAATTTTTTACACCCAAAATTTTGTCGCACTGAGGTCAGAAGCCCATTTTTATTTTGTGTGGATGACAACAAAAATCCTTATCAAAACAAAAGTACATGTACTGGGGGCCGTTGCAGAAAGAGCTGCGTTTAAACGCAAGTCAAAAAATCAATCGCAAGTCCAAAATGCGCGCTGTTGATTGGTTGAAAATGAAGTTGCGCATGATTTTTAAAGATGCGTTTGATTGCAACTCTTTCTGCAACGGGGCCCGTATGTAGAAGGTAAATTTTTAATGTAGACGGTGAAAAGGGGAAATTTTTCATGAGGAATCTGCTTATCACATTTTTCATGTTTTTATTTGCCACCAAGGTAATCCTTTTGAAGCAAATGTAAACAAAGGAAATTGGTCTCCAAACTGGAGACAGTCTCTGAAATTGGATACCCAAAGTCTTTACAAAAAGTCTCTGGGTAAGTGATATTGGATTTGGAGATAATCTCTCTCGGTGGGAGACAGTCTCCCATATTGGCCTAGACCAAAAGCTTCGGTCTCTGTTTATTGTTATGTTGGTTGTTCAGCTGACCTCCGTTGGCTTCACTCACCAAATACAGAGACCAAAGTTCTAGCGCGATCTGTACAGGGGACTCAATGGCCATATGACATGTTTATGTACTAAGTTCGGATAAAACTGGGAAGTGAAGTTGCGCGACAGCCGAGGTAAGTCACTGTTTTTGTTCCTTTTAACTTCATTTTTCCCCATTTTTTGGCAATTAATGCCAAGACTAGAGGGAATATTAATTTCCATTTCGGTCGCGTTAATTTTCAAAAGTTTGATTCATTAAAAAATTTAAAGACAAAATTTGAAGAGCCCCGACAGGGGGATTTTGCATTGTAAGTCCCCTAATGGTGGCTGCACGATAGCGAGCCGTCTATGTAAGAGAAATTTAAAAAAAAACTCCTCGAAACAGACGGCTGCCACTAGTAGTAGTACTAGCACTACTCACTAGCTCAGCCTCAGCTGTCTAATAAGTAATATAATTGGCCGTGCACCTCTACTGTTTAATTGTTAACATGTAAAAAGGAGCAGGAGTTCCATACTTTAAACTAAGCCCAACTCAGAGCCTAGCTTCTAATTAGAAGAACAGCGAGGTTCGTTAATATCCGTCCCCGAGGCGACTCTGATCCCATCTCTCCATTCCTCACAAAGAGGTCATAACCAGAAATTACAAGTACCATTTGCTAGGACACAGACACTGCAAAAAAGCTACTTTCCTGACGCAACCAGGCTATGGAACGCTCTTCCACAGGTCGCCGTCTCATGTCATGTACCTCTCTTCCAAGTTTCAAAAGGGAGGTACAGAAAATCCAGCTCCGTTAACTTTCTACGGATGTCTTTTTAGCTGCACACTCTTGAGTTTATTTTAGACCCCTCATTTGAGACACTGTACATACATTGCACCTGCACAACAGTACGACAATACGCCAGACGGTGGCCTGTACTAGTTATAGAGAAGAAGAAGAGGTCTCTGGCTGCTGTGCCGGCCTTTGACTTTGTCAGTGTGTAGCTGCTGCTGCATACTTGCCTTTTTTGCCCCGCGCCCCGCCCGCCGACTCGAAGGCGACCGCGGTGACCAGAAAGTGTGTTCGATGCTGCTTGCCAGTCGCCACCCGCTGCTTGTCCAACTCTCTTTCCTCTCACTCACTGTCTCTCAAAAACAAACACAGATCGTAATCTTTATAGCACATGCATAAATATAGACCAATATATAATTATTTTATCATAAAATCTCTTAATACATACCACTTTTCACGATCGTCAATGCACGTTTACGTTTGCCATCTTCATCGGCGAAGAATCATAATATGCACGGCACAATACAAATTTCGCACGTTAGGTGAATGGGCTTCGAATGGACCAATGAGACCGAAGCACAAAAGCGTATCAGCCAATAGGCGATCGAGGATGCATAGCCATTTTTAAATGGCCCCGTATACGTATGCATGTTTTTCGGTGCAGTGAAGCTTGTCGATGTATAATGCAAGGGTGGGGGGGGGGGGGCACCGATCTACGATTTCAGTAAAACAAACTAAAAAGGTTAATACCATTATACCAAGATTTTTTACCTGACTGCTAAGAAAGCACGAATGCCTGTTAGCAAGCAACCAGAGGACCAACGGCTTAAGGTCCTCTCTGAGGGACCTGGTAAAGATATTACCAAAGGGCACCACTTGGGAATCGAACCTGGGTCACTGGAATCCGAAATCCCCACTCTACCGACTGAGCTATCGCGCCTCCAATCATCAATTGTTTATTTTTTGCTCTTATATAGTAGGCCTATATATTCATTATGAAATTATTCTTACTGTTTTTTTTTATTTTTTTTATTTTTATTATTATCTTATTATTATTATTATCATCATCATTCTAGGCCTATGATCATTGTTAGATCGAGGTGCATATTCTAATTCATTAAGTACTGTTGTCTTTAAAA
The DNA here is from genome assembly GCF_037042905.1 of Lytechinus pictus. Lineage (NCBI taxonomy): Eukaryota > Metazoa > Echinodermata > Echinoidea > Temnopleuroida > Toxopneustidae > Lytechinus > Lytechinus pictus. Next base: position 25,540,710 of record NC_087253.1, on the reverse strand, counting down.
AAATATATATTATCATATATATATATCCGTTTAACCGTTTTTATATATTGTTAAATGACAGAGTTAAATATTCAGAAGGAATTGGGGCCTTTAGATATGCTTGAAGTTCACCCTGACAAAAAGTTTATTGTAAAAGTAGCAGAAAAAATAATAGAAAATGTTGCAGAAGATTTGAGAAACATATACATCAAAGAATAGAGTTATTAGAATTTTAATTTGATTTTTGACGTCATATGCGAGCAGCTCAATTGTATGGTAAAAAATCAATTTATGTTATTTTCTTAGAAAATGGAAATTGGTTTTTACTGTACCTTCCATACAACTATAGGCAAATCAGTTCACACCTGTTGCTAAAAAGAAAAAAATAATGATCACGAACCACTACCAAAAATGAAATTCATGCAAATTATATTACATAACATATGGGCCAGCTGCTTGTTTATGACATCACAAATCCAAAACTTGATATTCTAATAATTTTCTTAATTGTTAATGGATTTTTCCCAAACCTTTACCAATATAATTTTTATTTTTTCTGCTATTTTTAAAGCAAACTTTTCTTCAGGGTGATTGAACTTTCCCTTTAAGGTCTTGAAAAATACTTTGTCAATACTTTTTCTGATTTATTTTCCCTGACTAAAATGTATGCCCACTTTAATGATCTCGGTCTCACCCCCGTCTCTCTCTTTCTCTGTCTCCATCTTGCTACCCATCTCTTTTTCACATTCAAACATCCGAGGGGGGGGGGCAGTCAAATGTATTGCTCTACACATGAGTGACCAAATTATTTCCAAACACACCCTAAACAAGTTTTTTCTCTGGGTGCAAAATAACCCCCTAAACAAGTTTTTCGCCGGCTTTATTTACACAATTTGGCCCCTAAACAAGTTGTCGCCAAAATATGACCTCGGGGGAAAGAACATACTCTACACACGTTTGGCTATTCTTAAAAAAAGATTTGGGGAAAAAAATACCCTTAATACGTTTGACCCCGCGATTGACCATTGACCAGTCTTTCAAAAACCACCTTTTTTCTTAAAAATGTGCACGCGCGGATCGCATCGAAAACTGGAAAAACACCCCTCTAAACGTGTTTATTTGGTCACGCATGTGTACAGTAATATATTTGACTTCCCACCCCCCCCCCCCTTCCCCCTGGGTTCAAACACTCTCCCTCGCTCAATACTGCTTTGGATTTGACTGAAATACACAATTTTGTTGCATTTTCATTCTTTTTTAATCGGTAAGGAAAATCTCCTGTATTACTGTAAATTCTCCAGGATACAAATACACATATTCAATGCAATAGTATTTGGGGAGTATATAACTACTATTCTTGTTATGTTTACTTCCATTTCTCATTTCTTTATTTCATTCTTATTTCTTTAATATAAAAGATATTATGTGCAAATATACAGTATAGCAAGACATTTAACCTATAAAATCCATGGATTTGAGCAAAATGGGAGAAATATACATTCTAATTCAGCTTAGAACTAAGCTGATTCTGCTTTTTGTTTTAGTAAGTGTTGAACTTGATAAGGAAATTCAAAGAGATAGTTTAAAGTCAATTTAAACCATTTTAAATGTCTCAATAAAACAAAACAAAATCATAGTGATTAATAACTTGCCATTATGTACCCTTATTATTACAAATTCAAACCCAGAGTAAAAACAGTTGCATTTTCATTAATAATATGACAAACAGGGATTTTGCAACATTTTCTTATGATAATAATCTTAAACAAAAACATGAAAAAGTACGAAAAGTAAATAAGGAAACAAGAACACAGTCAACTCATTTCATATTTTCATTTTTAATTAAATTCTCTTTTCTCCTATCGCATACGCTAGGATAACTTCTATATCTGATTTTCAACAATATGTCATTTCAAATAAAAATACAATCATATATCATCATCTTCCTATTATCAAGAAACTTAAAGAAATGCTGAAATCATATCTTCCCCCTCATCTTCATATTAATTATGACGTAGTATTACCTGGATTAAATATCACAAATCTCAGCAAATGATTGTAGGATTGGCTTCAATAATCCATAGCAAGAATTTTTGTATGCATACACTGCAAAAACACTGGTGTTGATTTAACACCGGCCCGGAATCTATATATGTCCACACCAGAGAAGTATTGAAAGACCAGTTTGGAATCAAACCGATGTTGTTTTAATACCAATTGGTGTTGTAAAAACACATATCTGGTGTTAGACCAAAACCAAACTGGTGTTGTTTAACACTTCTCTGGTGTGGACATATATAGATTCCGGGCTGGTGTTAAATCAACACCGGAGTTTTTGCAGTGTACAGTCAAGGAAAATCAATTGTATGATTAAACACTAAGTTTTGTGAAAACAGCCCCGATCTGGATACCACCTGTATAGAAACTGGGCACACACCTATCTTATCAAGACAGGTTTTTCTCAATCATAGATATGAGTTACATCACTGATGGTCGGGTAAAACATCTCTTTTTTCCAAGCCATCTGAGAAAAAGCTTCATTATTAGAAATATTGCAATGGTGACCACCCTAATATTGTCTGAAAAACCACACCCTTATTTACATAGAAAGTTGCCATCTAAAAGTCATAACTCTAAAATATAACTTTTCTGAACCATTCTCAATTTTATGAAATATTGTTTAAACAGCTATGGTGAATAATCTGTTTTGATGGTTAATAATATTCACCGTTTGGCCAGTGTGATCAAGATCAACTTGCATATACTCTTGTTTATATAGTTATGTGGTTATGAACACCATTGGGGCATTGACTTCATAGATGTTCATAGATGCGATATCGCTTTTAATATCAACAATATATCCTTCTTAGGGTGTCAGTCCTGTGTATTTTTTTTTTTTTCTGGACAGCTTAGAAAGAGATTTATTTTAAAATTTTGACATAAGTAGCATCCTTGTTTTTCCTATAAAGTGATTGTTCTCTACATGCATTAAGAGACTGTTTTCAGACAATATGAGGCTGCCTCCATGGCTATATTTCTTATACATAAAGATTTTTCTGAGCTCCTCTCAAATTTTTCATTTAGAGATAAAAGGTCTTAACAGCCCTGTGGCAATATGAAGACCATTTCATCCATCTTCCTCGGGACCTTCCAATACAAGGGAACTTTCCATGTAAAAATAAACACAAATCATTGCATCTGATTGGCTCAGAGCAAATTTGTCAATGAATATCACCGATAATTGGTTTCATGCAACACTCCCCAGGTTTGCCAGTATAAATCATACAGCATTCTTAGTTTCATACATAGATAATAGGAATCTGTCAGCTCGTGTGAGTGAGAGCAAGAAAGCCGCTAAATCTGTACAATGTCTATAGGCATATCTTGAAGAGTCTTTCTGCTTCCCACTCACTTAATAATCTACTCACACAACAAATATGAATAAATTCTTATTCTCTGAGTATGATTCAACTTATTTCTGTTGAGACATAAACACAAAACATAATAATAATGATGTCCCTCTACGTAAAGAGATTTCTTATTACAAATAATGCAAGAAGAATGGGAGCCTTTGGGTCACTACCGACATAAAATTGTATGATATGGGACTAAGTATTTCACAGAGGGACATTAAAATATCTTTGACAGACGTAGTGTGTAAGAACAACAGAAGAGAGACAAAAATTTGTTATTTTTTTATATCCGGCTATGTCTGTTGTACATTCTAACACTGAATATTATGCAATGAACACTGTAAAAACACTTCAAGGTTATGTATACACTCCGGTATTATATAACACACTTTGGGTAGGGAATGATAGGGTATGAGTCTCTTACACTGCGTTTTAAAGTGTTAACACAAAGTGCTAATTGTTAACACAAAGTGCTAATTGTTGCCATACCCAAACACAAATGGCATAATCAACACCTGAGTGGTTAGTTTCAACACTTCATACTGGTACAACAGTTATATTTTACAGTGTTAACACTTGGAGTGTTAACTGTTACCATATTTGCCCAAATCAAAATGGCATAGTTGACACTTGAGTGATTACATATTACACTTAACACTGATGTGACCGTTAGACTTTACAGTTTTAACACTTGGAGTGTTAATTAATTTTGCCCACTTTTACCAAAATAGTTATGATATAATTGACACTTGAGTGATTACACATTAATAATTTACATTGATGCAATTGCTAGACTTTACAGTGTAATAACACTTAGAGTGTTAATTGTGCCCACTTTTACCGAAATAGTTATGTCATAATTGACACTTGAGTGATTACACATTAATAATTTACATTGATGCAATTGCTAGATTTTACAGTGTTAACACTTAGAGTGTTAATTGTGCCCTTTTTTACCAAGATACATATGACATTGACACTTGAGTGATTATATCTTAACACTTGACACTGACATGATGGTTAGAATTTACAGTGTTAACACTTGGGGTGTTAACTGTGCCCACTTTTACCAACATGCATATGATATTATTGACACTTGAGTGATTATATGTTTACACCTGAGTAATTATACGTTAACACTTTACACTGATATAACTGGTATATAAAGTGTTAAATGTGGTTCCAACTTTATGCCTGACGCACACACACTAACAAATAAAATGATGTGAGATTACACACGTAACGAAAACCTCTTTTTATCTATCAATATTTAGAAAACATCAATCTGAGTACACAAGAAGACCTTTGAAACCAAAATTGATTTAAAAAAAGACGAAGCATGTCACTTACTTACAGAAGTCTTTTGGCAATTCCATGAAACAATAAACCTTAGTGTACATCGTACCAAAAGTTTATCCATTTTTACTCCATTTCACAACAACTCAAGTCATGATAATTTGAGAACATTACATCTTTTCATATGGAGTATAAAGCAAAGATATATTATCATGGTATTTATTTGACAAATGAAAATTACACGATTATAGGTGGTCTCAAAAAACGTTTGGCCACAAGCATGTTCAGTGAAACAGTGAGATAGTTAGGTGAGAAAATCACCCTCAAAGTTATTAAGGAGGGAAAAGCGGGATTAATTACAAGTTTTATACAACTCGAGGATATTATCAATGCATCTTGCAGATCAATTCATATATACAATAATATTTCAGATATAATTTAAGCAATCAACGGACAGAGTTTCACTCTTAATATTCTATCATCGAAACTGGACTAATTAAAGATAACTGATCAAGTATCCAAATCAGATAACCATTGAGTTAGAAAAACAATATTCACCACATTAATATATCACAGGCTTTTCATACAACTGCCTTCTTTTATATTCCTGTAAGTCATACTTCAAACTATACACTGTTAACAAAGCAAAAACCTGAATATATAAATAATCTTTCAATTTACAAATGAATCGCACAACTTCAACCTCAACTAAATATTCAAATCTCTAAGACTATGTTTATGACATAATCGTTAGTATGTAGTATCATATCTTGGCTAGGAAGTCGTATTATTGCTTGCGCTTGAATATTTACAAGAACAATCAGAGTATGAACTTTGGTATTCAAAAACATATTAAAGGATCTAAACAAGCTTAATTACAAATTGCCAAACGAAGCAAATACTAGTTGGAAAAAGTATGTGTTTAAAACATAATAACAAAATTATATAAGGCTACTTAATCTATCACAGGTAGAAAACTATGACACTAACATGAGGTATTATTGTTCATTATTGTAGTATTAGGTTTTTGTGTCTGGAATTCCATTGAGAGACAAGCAATTCTAATATGAAGGGCAATTAGTAACCTTTCCGAAGATTCAAAATAAAAATCACCATTCCAGCTTCAGCTACAATTCGTTGGATTCACAACACGGTGCACCATCAATCGGTTGGCAGCGGACAGGCCAATATCTAACTCGCAGGCTAGGTGCAGCCAGCGCATAGTGCTGGTGTAAAGATGCTTCAAAAATGAAAATCACATAAGCAGAGGAAGAATTCACTGAAAACGATCTGCAGTAAATTTCTCTACCACCTCCTAGACACTGGTAAACAGCATAATTTTATGCAAACTGGCTGAACCGCGTCATACAGCATAATGCACTAGCGGGCAGCAGATGTTGACTTTTCCCATGAGGCAATGCGAATTTCGGCCTGTTCGCTGCAACCGATAGGTGGTGCACCGCATTGTGAATCCACTGAATTGTAATAGAAATTTTTTAGATCAGGCAGGAATTGCCAGAGTCACAGACTGATTGGGTGTTGGAAGAAACTTGAAATCAATTCGGTGGATTCACAACACAGTGCGCCATCTATCGGTTGCAGCAGAACGGGCCGAAATTCACAATGCATCATGGGAAACAGTTGACATCTGTTGCGCATGCTAGTACTAAAATGAATGCATGCATGCGTTTCTTCAGCGCTGGCCGACGTGGCTCGACTGGATATGCTATTTACTCTAGGGTCCAGGAGGTACATGTAGGAGATACATGTACATTTGCCCTCATATTTCATTGCAAAATTTTAGACTGTTTTGGGTGGATTTTTGCCATATGGTTTTCATTTTTGAAGGACTAGCACTGTGCGCTGCTTGCGCCTGCGTGCGATGTTGACCCCAAAGTTAAAAATGTGGCCTATTCGTTGCAACCGATAGATGGTGCATCATATTGTGAATCCACCGAATTAATTGCAAACTTGCCATCGATCACAGGTCCGCTTCTTGCATCAACAAGAATTTATATTACGTGACTTGCTTCAGTCTATAACTTTTAAATTTTCAACTGAAATTTGCAGTTGATTGCAAATATTTTCTTGCAACGCAAGGCTCCCCAGGAGGTCATTTGCAGATCAAGCTAGGCATGATAGAAAATTCATATCTCAATAGCGTACAACCATACCATTACCAAGAATTCTTCAACAAATCGTAACCGTTGTGTCGCAGGACGCTGCACTAGACAATGGCTGCATGCTCTCTGACTGATGTCATGCAATGAGTATTTTTCTTGCTTTTTATAGATAATTGCTTTCTTTCATTTTATTTTTATCCTCCCACTAGGACAAAATCCTTTTTTTTAAGTTAAAAGTAAACTCATCCCTTTAATAATTGTCAAGGGACAATACGACAGCTAAAGTCAATAGGCTCTGTCCTTTATAAGAAGTGCAAGTAGAAGAAAATCCTATAGATCAATGTAAAGATCAACTTAACAGTTTCTATGCAAATTTCTTAAGTTTTAATGTATGCATATACTGTACATAAACATGGTTACATGCAGTGAGAGCTATTGCACGTAAATTATGAACATACAAAGAATAACTAGACACAATAAATACAACGCAGACCTCTATCATATTGACACATCTACCAAAAGAAAAGGTCCACATTTTGTAGTTTGGCTTGATAATTATTAAATTTTGAAATACATTACCAGCACTTGCAAAAAAAAAAATTATGCACAATGTATCCTATTTATTTGCACTAATCAAAATGTCATTTTACGAGTTCAAAGAGGGCTACACATGTATACACAATAGATCATTAAATTGGCAACATAAAACTGAAATTAAAATAGTCAGCCTTCTTCAGGTGTGAACTTTTTTTCTCTTAACTCATTCAACATAAAGAGCAGTATTTGTTTTTCAGAATGCTGTAAGCAAAATTTTTTTAAATCGATGTGTATGGTATTGACGAAGTGAAGATTGGAAATAAAAATTGGGGGGCAATGAGGATAAATTATCAATGACACTTCAATGCCTCCGACCAACTCCCCACCCCAACTGCATCTGTGCCAATGTTTGTTTACACTTCATAATTTTATTTAGTCTACTTAACTGCCTTCTTATTCCTATTTCACTGGAGAGCGAGATGTTACATCAATCTCGTATACGACCTCCAGGTCATTACCCTAGCAACAGCGGGTCATAGGTGAAAGGTCAAAATAGTAACCACAGGTCAAATATCAAAACTACAATATACATGTTCATCTGCAAACATCCTCGATGTAGATTAAAACAATCCGATTTCAAAAATAAATATCATTACATTCGCTTTACAAAGTTTGACCTGTGACCTGTGAACTTTGACCTCATAGTATAGAAGCAGTGTTGTGTGTATTCTCCATAAATAAAACAGTGTGGATGAATATATATATACAAACACAAGGCACTCCACTACATAATACATAAACATATATATACTCACAAGAAATATATATATACATATATCCACACATAGGAAGATAAAAACAGTTTATATAATGTATCACATGAAAATTATAGTTTATGGTTAACATTAATGTTACAGTCAGCCTAAAAAAAAATTACCTAGCTACAAAAATGAATACTTATATATTTCGTCTATATTTTTCTTGATATAATTTGTGAGTAAAATCTTAACCTGGATATATTTTTATTAATTGTATCAGATAAACCTAATCCTTAAGCTTTGGACGAGTTATATATTAAAAAAGAAAAGTCTTTGTATTTAGGTACAGTGGAATTCAATCGAAATAGCAGGTTCTTCTTGAAGAATAGAAAAGGACAAAACAATGAAGCAGAGGTAAATTTCCAATTTGTCTATTGCCAACTCATCACTTGGTCTACCTTCGTTTAGTCTAATGCCATTCCACCCGTCAACATTTCGTCTAACAATAACCATTTGGTCCAATCATCACTTTGTCTAATCACCAGTTCGTCTATAACCATTTCTTCTCATAACCAGTTGGTCTATTTTATTTTAATTCATTTCACCCAATTAACACGTAGTCCAATTAGACCAAATGGTATGTGGACTAAAAGGCTATTGGACCAACTGGTTATTAGACAAAATGATGAGTGGATGAAATGGCAATTAGACCATATGGATAGTGGACAAACTGATGGTAGACCAAATGATAGTAGACAAGTTGGTAAACTAAAGCAAATCAGTAATATTGAATAAACTCAGACAAGCAATATGAGACAGTTATTAAAACATAGAAGTTGTTATCACTATAATTGAGGGTATATTGAACTGGCCAATACATAATGGGTGATTTCAAGTTCAGTGTTGACCTTTTGGTGTTGGTGTTAGGTCAATTTTTACATGAGTATAACACCAAACATAAAATGAAGATGGTCCTGAAAAGTCACTCACTGGTTGTTGAGATGTCAATAATGTGATCTGGATCAGTTTTACAAACTCAGAAAAGATTTTGGAGCTAGGGGAAGCCATCCAAATTCCAACACTAACACTAACGCCAACACCGGACTTGAAATCACCCAATGTCATTGTCATGTAGAGTAGGAAAACTCCAGTTGCTCCAATAAGAAAACAAAATGAATGAAATGATTTTTGCTGGTGTTTTACAAAAGATTTACTCAGAATATTTCTATTTCATGAGGAACTAGAACAATATGTTATTTACAGTGGTGATCAAAGTTAGTGAACCCCACCAGAAAACAAATATATTTAACATGCTCAACTTCTGCCATGTTTTAGATATTTAATTGTGAAGTCAGGCAATAAAATATTACATTCAGTAGAGTTTGTTTCTCTGGGCTTGCCAAACATTGTAGTGTTTTTGTCTACATTCAACACTCAGCATGAAGGAGTGTATTTTGTGGTGGGGTTCAGTAAATTTTGAGCACAACTTATACCTTGATAACTGCCCTAAAATTAAGGTGATGGGGGGGGGGGGGCTGCATGTAAAGCCAAAATGGAGAGCTGTTCTTAAAAAAACTTGAGCACAATTTACTCATCCAATTGCCAATTTGAGATTTACATAGTCTTAGTGATCTCATTAAAAATATTCAGAACTTCTTATTCTTCGTCCCATTTCTTTCAAACTTTCAACATTTCTATGTTTTCTGCTTTCATATAAATCATTTTCATATCAAGACTAGATTCCTACTTTACGGACAATGGCAGCAAAAGCTATAACAAAAGAAAAAACAATAAAACTGCATCTTTCAACGGAATAAGACACAAAATCAAGAGAAGTTTATAGGATTTTTTTCCATTTATGATTTGCTCTTTGTACCTACACTATCGCTTATAAATGCATTCTGTACACAGTACCCTTCCATTTCATGAAAAGTTCTTGATAATAACCTTCAATCTTGAAACAGAACATTTCTTTCCAATCCATTTTAATTTGTGGGGGCATTGTGGTCTAGTGGTTACGACTCTCGTCTTTCAATCAGAGGGACGAGGGTTCGAATCCCAGCCATGGCATGTTTTCCTTTAGCACGATATTTACCCACATTGTGCTGCACTCAACCCAGGCGAGGTGAATGGGTACCCGGCAGGATTAATTCCTTGAATGCACAAAGCACCTTTAGCAGCTGGAGCTAAAGCCGGGGTAATATATAGTGCGCCATTAAATAGGAAAATAGATAATTGGCGCCTCATAAATGCTTTATATCATTATTATTATTAATTTCACTCAACAAAACCAAGAAAAAGAAGCTGCTGAATGTGAGCCAGGTTTTAAGATTACATAACCCCAAAACAATTTCTTCAATAATAGTACCCTTCCTAACAATTACCGATAACCCTGCAGCAACTTCAAATATACAGGAAGAAGCGTAATAAAGCAAGAACTTTGTTTTTTGAAAACCAGAGCAAAGATATTGCAACACTGATCGACAATGAAGCGGTTTGGTGAGCATATTAAAGAGATTGTGTGACTATTGAAAAGTACGCAAGAACCATGGAAGATTTTTAAACAGCTGGAGAGAAGGAGTGAGACAGAAGTGGAGGGTGTAGAGTTCTAATCAAACAGATTTTATCACTTCATGCCTCCTCACACCTTACGATAAGTCTGCGACCCGATTTTGGAATTAAATGTAGACTTTGATGCTAATAATAAAACATGAATATCTTACCGTGTAATGTTCTAATCCATCGTACAAATACCTATGTTCAAATCTGTGACTATGCTATCATCCTTATCAGAATAAAAGTGAATTTAATACCTAGTCGCAATGACGTCATAGCAATCGTACGATTGGCTGCAATTTTGAAATTAATTTGGCCTTTACTCCAAAATAAAGGCTTGCAATCATCCAAACTGTTATATTAGCATTCTTTCAGTTAATTTGAACCTCAAATAAAAAGATACTTTTCATTCACATTTTCAGAAAATGAGCAAAATGCAATTTGTTCCAAAATCGGATCGTGGACCAGTCGTAAAGGTGTGTGGTAGCCTTTAAATGTACAGAGACAATATTGAATATCATTAACTATTGCCTAGGGGGATTGAGTAATCCCTCAATAAATTCTAATATGAATAGAGTTTCAAACGTATCGGTCTCTTCATCTGCATTGCAACTCGATGTGCCTTTGCTTTGGCAAGTTTCGTGAAGCTATAGTCACAGAAATTGCAGTAGCGAGAATTAAAGCGAAGAATATCTCCAAGTGTGACCTCCTCAGATTCTGTCCTGCAGGTGCACGGAGGGGAGGGGTGGGGGGAGTAAGATTGCTCTGTTTCCATGGCATTTCGTCTTCACCTGATGAGGCTGGTTGACTGGCGTTGACCCATCCCTCGTTGCGTTAACCCTTCAAATCTCTTGAATGTGTAGTTAATGAAGACCCAGTCTTTCATGTGTTCGCCCGTTGCTTGTGGTGGTGTAACTGCAAAAATTAAAAATAAAATTGAAGTATTTGAAAAATCTGCTTGTACTGGTAAATGAAATGAGAACCAAACATGAAGAAAGAGAAAATAAATTTGTCTGTCTTTTCTTTATTAGGGGTCTGTTTGCAGGTAGAGATGCATCTACAGGCAACTAAAAAAATAATCAAGCGTAGGTCTCAAGTAAAGACTCCGATTGATTGAAAATCAATTTGCAAAGATTCGAACAAATATCCAATATAAACTCATACTACCAACTCGTTTTATAAAATAAATAATGCACACCTTTAGTAGCACTGCTGGCATCTTGGGTATTCCCAATATTATGCAAGAGCACTCATCGCAAGTGTCTCGTACATGTACTTACTGCTCATTATATATACCCTCGATTGCGCTGCATCGCCAACTACACATATAAGGTATACACCTACGCATTATTTGTAAACCCAAATATGGCCCGTATTCTGAAGTCAGGTTAACTTAGACCATGGTCTAACTCTGTGCTAAAATTATGGGAAGCCAAAAGTGTCAAAATTTGTAATAAGTTGTATGTTTCTTATGTTTACTGTGCTCTTTCCTGATTCTTCAATGGTGAAGACTAACTGAAGACAATCATCTATTTATACTTTCTAGACAATTATGAATGATTTGACAGCCAAATGAGCTGAAATATGATATCTCTACTGTTAGTGATTTATGTAACAATTGACTATCCATACTTAAACCAAAACTTTAAACCAGGGTTTAAGTTAAACGTGACTTCAGAATACGGGCCAAAGAGTATTGGAATCTAGTACTCCCTGAATTGCTCCTAGAGGAACTACATGATTGGGAACACTATGGATTAAAGAAGAATTCAACAAAATGAACATACTTGGCTTGAGTTCGATTTCAGGGAACTCGTCGAAGTTGGAGGTGTCTTCGAAGCTCTTGATGTTTATTGGTATGGCTGCCGGTCGTTCCCTGATGTGCTCCCAGTCAACACCATGAAAGAATGCATGGGATTTGATCTCCTCTACACCATTCTTACCAATTCTCTTGTCGGATTCACAACAAAATCTATAGAGGGAGAGAATAATAATAGGCATTTATATAGCGCCATCTATCTAGAAATATTATATTCCGAGGCGCGTTGTTGTTATCATTATTATTACCCCGGCTTTAGCTCGAGCTGCCTTTCAGCACTCATGCATTCAAGGAATTAATTCTGCCGGGTACCCATTCACCTCACCAGTGGGCCGTTTCATAAAGCTGTTCGTTAGTTAAGAGCGACTTTAAGAACGACTGGTGATCCTTTCTTACGCGCTTAACCATCGCCAATGAATATATCATTTTCCACAAGAAAGGATCACCAGTCGTTCTTAAAGTCACTCTTAACTTACGAACAGCTTTATGAAACACCCACCTGGGTTGAGTGCAGCAAAATGTGGATAAATTTCTAGCTGAAGGAAATTACGCCATGGCTGGGATTCGAACCCACTACCCTCTGTTTCAAAGTCAGGAGACTAATCCACTGGGCCACAATGGAAAGTATTTTTGTTTTTTTCAGATTGTTCTTTGGGCCTGATGTTGCCATCATAAAATGATAAAAAGTGGCTCATGACTGCCATGTAAGAACCATGACTAAATTAAAAGTACTTGTAAGGTTTTACATCTAATTGAATATGTATTAACACTATTTTTCAATCTGTCCATGTTGGGAGCTAAAGGGAATGTGTTGGCGGGAAGTTAATTTTATTTTCAATTTCATCTTTTTCGATTCAATTCTATTTCATATTTGGAAAATGGATGAATTAATGTATGAACAAACAAATGAATGGATGGATTGATGAATGAATAAAACAAGAAATAAATAAAAAAGACATACAGTTGAGGCCAAAAGTTTACATACACCCCTGGAATTCAGTAAATTTGTTCGCTTGCTAAACATCGTAAAATTTACTCTGTCTTCAGAAATAAATAAACAAGTGGAATGCCTCTGGCGGTCTCACCTGCATCACGCGATTCAATATAGCAGCAGTGCCGACTTTGAAAAACACCATTTAACTAATTATTCACAAAAAACACCATTCATACATGTATAATGATACAATACTACGTTCATTGACATTGGACCTTGATCATGTGACCTAAAACTTGTCAGGGATACTTGATTACCCCTATATCCACATTTTATACACTATATCTCTAAACTTTGAAAGTTATGACAGCAATCTAATTTTACCTCTAAAATGGCCAAAGTTCAATGACCTTAAATGACCTTTGACTTTGGTCATGTGACCTGAAACTCGCATGAGATGTTCAGTGATACTTGACAACTCTTATGTCCCAGTTTTATGAACTAGACCAATATACTTACAGAGTTATGATGGTAATTCAACAAAATACCCCCAACATGGCCAATATCCATTGACCTTTGACCTTGGTCATGTGACCTGAAACTCGCACAGGATGTTCAGTGATACTTGATTACTCTTATGTCCAAGTTTCATGAGTCAGATCCATAATTTTTCAAAGTTATGATGGTAATTAAACAGATACCCCCATTACGGCCAAAGTTCATTGACCTTTGACCTTGGTCATGTGACCTGAAATGCACACAGGATGTTCTGTGATACTTGATTACTCTTATGGCCAAGTTTTATGAACTAGACCAATATACTTTCAAAGTTATGATGGTAATTCAACAAATACCCCCAATTTGGCCAAAGTTCATTGACCCTAAATGACCGTTGACCTTAATCATGTGACCTGAAACTTGCACAGGATGTTCAGTGATACTTGATTACTAATATGTCCAATTTTCATGAATCAGATCCATAAACTTTCAAAGTTATGATGGTAATTCAACAGATACCCCCAATTTAGCCAAAGTTCATTGACCTTAAATGACCTTTGACCTTGGTCATGTGACGTGAAACTCATGCAGGATGTCCAAGTTTCATGAACTAGGTCCATATATTTTCTAAGTTATGATGACATTTCAAAAACTTAACCTTAGGTTAGGATTTTGTTGTTGATTCCCCCAACATGGTCTAAGTTCATTGACCCTAAATGACCTTTGACCTTGGTCATGTGACACGAAACTCATGCAGAATGCTCAGTAATACTTGATTAACCTTATGGCTAAGTTTCATGAACTAGGTCCATATACTTTCTAAGTTATGCTGTCATTCCAAAAACTTAACCTTCAGTTAAGATTTGGTGTTGACGCCGCCGCCGTCGGAAAAGCGGCGCCTATAGTCTCACTCTGCTATGCAGGTGAGACAAAAATAAATGACGAATTTGGTATTAAATGAAAGAGCATATTAAGCTCTTTCACATGATTGGGATGCCGATGGGATTAAAGTTTATTTCAGGTGAAATCATCTTCGAAGAAAAAAAAGTGATATTCATGCTAAATGTATTCTATTGTTTGTTATTACATTTTCAAGCATCGTTTCATATAAATATATATATGTCAAGTCTATGATTTATATTACATTTTCTATCATGATATGTCACCACTGAACAAAAAGTGTAATCTGAAATGTTTGTGTTGAAAAGTAACAAGCACAAAAATGAAATGTTTTTGTCAAGTTTTTACTTTTAATTTGTCTAAAATATGAGATTTGGGGGAAAAAATGACACCTAAATATTTTTTCAGCTCCTGATGACAAAGCAATGTGATGAAGGGGCATGACATACTCATTTTTTTTATATCAAATATGTCATGATAGCACAAATATTTTATAAGATACAGTAAATTTTATGATGTTTGGCAAGTGTCAACTTTTCTTTGTATTTCTTGGGTGTATTAAACTTCTGGCCTCAACTGTATATGTATAAATGAATGAAAGATTTGAAGATTTTGATAGAAGAATAAACAGATAGATGGGTGAGTGATTGGATGGATGAATGAATGAATGAAAGAATGGATGGATGACAGAAAGGATGGATGGAAGAATGGGTGGATGAATATTGTGAACGAATGGATGAATGAGTGAGCAAATGGATGAATGAATAGATAGATGGATGGATGGGTGGGTGGATGGATGATGAATGGATGGATGGATGAATAGATGGATGGATGGATGAATAGATGGATGGATGGATGGATGAATAGATGGATAGATGGATGGATGGATAAATGAATCAATAAATTGTTTAGAGTTATGAATAGATAAGATGAATGAATGACTAAATAAATTACATGAATACCAGAAAGTTGGTCAAACCAATATTTAATTAAATGACGAAATACCTTTGGATCATATTTTTGGCTTCATTTGATATCGGAATCTCGACCGGGAACTGGAGCGTTTCTCTCCAGTGCATGACCTTTCTGTACGTTTCCTGAGGGGTTTCGGAGCAGAAGGGTGGGTAGCCAATCAGCATCTCGTACATGACCACGCCTAACGACCACCAATCACACACATGGGAGTAGCCCGTCTGGAGGAATACTTCGGGGGCGATGTAGTCGGGCGTGCCGACCGTTGAATATGCCTTGAAGAAAGATATAAAAACACCATTTTAGTTTATGAAGGGCAATCCCATTATATATCAACCTTTTCGTATGTCTGACCCTCCATTTTCTTGACTCCTTTCGATTCATGAATAGCTCGTTCCAAGATTATTTGAGAGCAATCTAAGATTTTATATCAAAGAGAAAACACAGACAAACCACTTCAGGAGGATACTTTGGCCTTTTCTTACAAAGAGTTACATTTGATCCGATCAACCTCAAGTATATGAAAATCCATCATTGTCATAATTTTATTCTTCAGGAAATTTGCACAATGTCCTTTGAAAACAAAGAGAAGCACACTGACTATTCTAGAAAACTATGAATGTATGAATCATATCTAGAAATTATTCTAAGCAAACATGTATTTTAGATGTTGACATTGCTGGCTCTCCATAATTGTGGTTGATCGGATCAATCGTAACCCTTTATAAGACGGGGCCCAGATATTTAGGGTTGATGTGAATACTTTTCGGATTAACCCTTATGTCTAATTTCCAGTTAGGCTCTACCCATTTCACCTAATATCCACTTGGTTCAACACCATTAGTCTATATAGTCAGATGTAGTGTTAAGGAACCAATTCTTTTTTGACAAAGTAAAAAATAACAAGCAGACAAAGGCCCTAATTCACAAAGGTGGTTTTGAAAACCCACGGTTGAATTCATGATTTATGCAGATTTCCTGTATAAATTACGCTTAATTTAGCGCGTATCAGGCGCGTGTATAAAAATGTCCGATGCTGATGCGCGCTTTTGTCAGAGCGCCAAATTGACGCCTGTTACCATGGTTAGATACGCTATTTTATTCATGAGTCCACTGTTTGAAGAGTGGACTTATTAATTCAAAACAGGGGAAAATAGCGTGGATAACCACAGTAACAGGCGTCAATTTGGCGAACTGTGACAGAAGCGCATATCAACATTGGACATTTTTTAATATACATGGTAAAATAAGCGTAATTTATACAGGAAATCTACATAAACCATTGACTCAACCGTGTGTTTTCAAAACCACCTTTGTGAATTCGGGCCAAAGAGTCCAAAGACTAAATAGGCATTAGACCAAATATAGTGTAGACCAGAATATATCAAAATTGAGAGAAAACCAAATGGGCTTATCCCATGTGGTATAAGACTGTCATAAGATTAGACCAACAGCATGCAGACCAAGTGAATATATGCTGTCATATCTTGCGTGAAACATTCCTTTATCTAAAGGAATAACTATCAAAGATATCTCACCAGTGCTCTCCTGTTTCTCTTCCAGCTCTCCGCTAGCCTCTTGGAATCCATAGGTTTACACGAACTAGCAGCTAAATACAAACAAATCAAAATATTGTAAATTGTAAATACTCATATCTGTGTGATCCATTGCACTTTATCCTATAAAAGTTCTGGACTAGAGAATATTGTTGTCTCATCGATTTTGATTTCTCAATTTTAAGTTTTATTTCAATTATTCAACTACAGTACAAGGCCATTAAAGCTTGAATTAAAAGATAATATATTTGTAGACTGTGGCCCTAATTCTAAATTCCGGTTTAACTTAGGCCATGGTCTAACTCGGTGCTAAAATTATGGGAAGCCAACAATTTCAAAATTGCATTTATGATATATGTTTCTAATTTTTACTTGACTCCTTCAAGTTATATTGATGTTCTCAGTAATAATATTCTGCATTTATATAGCGCCTAACACATCGGAACGATGTCTCTAAGCGCTTTACAGATATATTATTACCCCGGTCATCGGATCCTTGCATGCCCGCATACAATGTACGCCTCTTCTCCACTCCCTGGGGAGCATTCCAACAAGAGTTTCAAGACTCAATTGCTAGGCGTACTACATAGGCTTTCGCATCCTACCGGGTACCCATTTAACACCTGGGTGGAGAGTGGCAAATTGTGGATTGACGCCTTGCCAAAGGACGCTAGGTCATGGTGGGATTCGAACACATGACCCTCTGATTACAAGGCGAGAGTCAGAACCGCTACACCACGGCGCTTCCACAGTAATCATTTCGTGTCAATTATGAATGATATGAGTGTCAAATGAGCTGACAAATTTAACTTGTGCTGTTAAGGCCACCGCACACCTTACGACTGTTCGCGATCTGATTTTGGAACAAATCGCATTTTGCTCATTTTCTGAAGATGTGAATGGAACATACATGTATCATTTTATTTAAGGTTAAAATTAATTGAAATAATACTAATATAACCATTTTTAAAGGTTGCAAGCCTTTATTTTGGAGTAAAGGCCAAATTAGTTTCAAATCATAGCCAATCGTACGAGTGCTATGACGTCATTATGACTAGATATTAAATTCGCTTTTATTCTAAGAAGGATGATAGCATATTCACAGATTTGAACATATGTATTCGTACGATGATTTAGAACATTACACAGTAAGATATTCCATGTCTCAATATTAGCATCAAATTCTACTACGTTTTATTCCAAAATCAGGTCGCAGACCAGTCGTAAGGTGTGCAGTCGCCTTTAGAGATACCTGTCACAATTGGCTATCCATAGTTAAACCACAACTTTAAACCAGAGTTTAAATTAAGCCAGACTTCAGAATACGGGCCTGTGTGAATAAACTTAAAACAACAGGAAAATAGTAGCTCATAAAATAACGATACTTACAAAAGTCACTCGGTCTTGCTTGTGATAAGTCTCTATAGAACTCTGTTCTGTGTGACTTCTTTAGACCCGTACAAAGACCAAAATCTGAGAGTTTTATGTGTCCCTGAAAATGCAAAACAAAAGAATTGAGAAATTACAAAAGTGAATATGGATGCATAATTGTAATCTATACAACAAATCAAGGATTCTAGCCCATCACATGTATTCAAATGGATCTTGAATCTCTTTTCCTATGAAGCTCCAATATCTCAAAATCTCAGATCTTCTTCAAAAGTCTTTCTCATTTTCGTATTCCTCTTGTGCTTTTAATCCCTATAATAAACACACTTTTGCAATCAGTGCTCCTACTATCTGGGCCCCGTCTAAAAAGAGTTACGACTGATCCAATCAATCGTAACTCTATGGAAATCCATCAGTGCCATAATTTTTTCTACAGGAAATTTGCAAAATGTCCTTTGTATCAAAGGCAAACAAACCAAATTGTCAAGAATTCAATGAATTTGTGAAAATACATCATATCCAGAAATATTTTTGAACAAAAATGTATTTTTAGGTGTGGGCATTGCTGGCTTTCCATAGTTGAGTATGATCAGATCAATCGCAACTCTTTTGCTTTCAATCAAATTACTTATGCTTGATTTCGCGACTTACGGTCAATTTGGAAGTGAACGTTTCTTGCATTGCTCCATATGATATGAAACAAATAACCTTTCTTATCATACTTACCCTTGCATCTAATAGAAGGTTATCTGGCTTGATATCTCTATGAATGAAATTGAGTTTATGAATAGAGTTGATGGCCATTATTGTTTCAGCTATGTAGAATAAAGTGACTTCCTCCGATAACGTCTCTCGCTTCATAAGTAACGTCATCATATCGCCTGAAAAAAATAGAAGAGATGAAAGAGAATGTCAGATATAAGCGGTTCATATTGATTTTCGAAGGTTTAAAGTGTTTCTGTTTTATTTTACAGCTCCGTAGCCAGGGTTTTCAATTAGAGAGTTTGATTCCTTCTCTGAAAATTTGACAAGCAAAAAATGTCTTCTGTGAAAATTGTTTGGCATTTCGTCGCGAAAAACTGTTTTCCTTTCCTATCTTTTTTGCTTTGGGAAATTTGGGGGGTACAATCGAACCCAGAACCAACTACTCCCCCTCGCCTGCCTATGGGCTTGTCTTTAATATACAAGGGGTTTTTTTTATAAATAAAATGCATAAAATATAATGTGGTGCCCTTGCCCTTAGTCTGTCCAAACACGTATCTGTACGATTTTCTTTTTAAATAAAAAAAAGAAATGCAACTACCACAATCTTTACATCTGAAATACAGAGACAGATATTCATGATAATATCTGATTAATTATGGTGGAAATCTGAAAATGTTTAATTTCAGGCATTACATGTAAAGGCTTCAAATTCAGTCTTCCTCACGAAAATCCCAGAATTGTGAGAAAAGAGTAAAAAGGCAATATTTAAGTTAGTAGTTAAGTTAATAGTAAAACTTTCTCTATTTTCTTCTTCTATTGAATAGAATCCATTGTAATGAATATTACACATTTTATATTCGCACCTTGGAAGAAACTTTGTAAACTCTCTACCTTGCATAAAATCCACCATAAAGTAAAGTGTGTTAACTCAATTATGATATAGGAAAACTACACCTTAAAATAGAGTGTGACATCTTTGTATACCTACCCTTACCAGCAAGCCCATTATAATATAATGATACTACACATTAATGTTGAGTGTGGTATCTTTGTATACTCACCCCCTGGAAGAAACTCCATTATGATATAGGAATACTACACATTAACGTTGAGTGTGGTATCTTTGTATACTCACCCCCTGGAAGAAACTCCATTATGATATAGGAATACTACACATTAACGTTGAGTGTGGTATCTTTGTATACTCACCCCCTGGAAGAAACTCCATTATGAGGTATAAGTTGTATGGATCTTGGAAGGAATAATACATCTTGACAACCCAGGGATTATCAGCTTCTACAAGTATATCACGCTCCGCTCGTACATGGGCAACCTGTGCGGGGTTGGAATAAAAGAATTAAAATATTCAAGAATAATGCAATAACTAATAATTTGTTGTCTCTGAAAGACAAAGTCTTCTGAAGGAATTTTCATCACATGACTAGCTGATACTGTGTTAAATTAAAATGTTTATTCTCATCAAAGATTTAATGAATGAGTTCCCCCTCAAACTTGTATAGTCAAACTAACCCTGGTCTCTTGTTTTAATTACCCAACAAACATATAGGCCCATATTCTGGAGTCGGGTTTAATTTAAACTCTGGTTTTAAGTTGTGGTTTAACTATGGAAAGCCCGTTATTACATAAATCTCTAATAGTAGAGGTTCAATGTATCAGCTCATTTGACTCCCAAAAACATTATTAACTGCCTGGGAAGAACAAGTATGACAATTGTCTTCACCATTAAATAATTAGTGAAGAGCACAGTTAACATGAGAAGCATTCACTGTAAACAAAATTTTGAAACGTTTGGCTTCCCATAATTTTAGCACAGAGTTAGACCATGGTCTAAGTTAAACCCGACTTCCGAATACGGGCCATACAATTAATGAATTGCCCCTCAAACTTTTTAAACTAACCCTAGTCCCCTGTTTCAATTACCCAACTACACAATAAAGATGAGGTAAAGATGTAATAATTGCATGGTCCTTTGGAACAGTTTTAACATGCCCAATGTAAAGCTGGGGGCATTTTGATTGTATCAAATTAACAATGGTAGGTACTCTTTGTACTCTTTCCTTGCCTTCTCCTTTCCAAAAATCTTTCTTGATCCTGACAATATACAGTTATGCATGAATAGTTTTAATTGTATCATAAGATCAATGGTATACAGTATATTATCTTCTTTGCACACTTGAACATTGTATTGTAAAATGTATTCAATGAAATGTATATTTGTATTTTTAACTTTGCAGTTCACATGCAATTCAGTTTGTTAACTGCAATATGTGGAGAATTTTAATAAATACCATTTATCTATCCATCTATCTGATTATTCTAATAACCCCACAAAATGATGTGAATTATACTTGTATGTTTTGTTAATTGATAAACCATCCTAATCTGCAAACCATGACCGGTTGATAGAACTAGTTATAAGTACCAGTCATTAGCAAAAATAAATGACTGGTCACATGACATAATTCAGCCAATCATATGACTAGGCTCCATATTACTATTTTGAAAAAGTACACTGAAGACTGGTAACTGACCTGTTCTTTCTCATGCATATCACACTTTCTTAATATCTTCATGGCGTAGATGTGACCGGTGTCTTTCTTTTGGACTAGCCTCACTTCACCGAAGGCCCCGCGACCTATGACCTTTAACGATTCAAAGTCCTCGCAGCCTAGCCGTGACCTCTTTAATCTGAGGAATTCTGTTTCTTTCTGAGCATGTTGTGTTCTTTTCTCCCTTTTCTGCAATAAGGAGATACAACAAAATGAAAGAATATGGTATTTTAATATATAAAAGACATGTATTCTGAAATCTATTTTAATCTAAACTCTGGTCCAAAATTGTGGTATACAATGTAAACTACGGATAGTCAAATTGTGATACAAACCTTTAATAGTACAATTTATATAATAGTCAAATCATTCATACATGTACATGTCAGGAACTATCAAGAAAGAAGGGTAATTTAGTTATCAAAACTGACATTAATTTCACAAGTTATCTTTATTTTTCTGACTTCTTGAAGTATTTCTAAAATTTTCCCAACTTAACAATTTAAAAGTAATGTGAACTGGATGTCCGGTGGAATTCTTTATTCAGTAATAAAAAGTTTAATAAAGAAACACCTCGTTACTAGATCAACATGGGCAATCTAACTTTGATTCAATATCACAAATATGTACATGTATACAACATGATTGGTAAAATGAGATATAACAATCTTTTTTACTTTCATTTGGATCAAAAGTCAAGCTCAATTGTAATACACACACAAAAACACATTAACACAAAATACTTTCTCAACTTACATCTTCTTCTGGCAGCCCTGATATTGCTTCTTCTAACTTCTTTTGTCTGTAAAGATAATTAAAAAAAATTAAAAAAAAGGAAATGATGGGATAAGTTACCTTGTTTGCTGGCACAAATCTTTGATCTGCCAATCACCCTGAAAAGTAGCTAGAATTTTGCTGGGGCTGAATGAGACTGTGAGCTCAAGTAGCTTGTTCAATGTGAAAAAGAAATTGCAGGGAATAATTTTCCTTGTATCGCATTGCAATTTGCTCCACAGTTTTTGAAAGACTGCTATGCATTAAAGTCTTTTGTATAGCATATTTTTACATAGGACTGTACATTACTTAATTGAGAGCTTTTCTCTTATGACCAATAATGCTATTCAAAATTTGTAAAGCAAAATTATTCCCAGAATTGTGCTAGGTCTCATAACACAAAGCTTAGCAATCATTGTAGAACATTTTATTTATAATTGATTGCATTGACTACAATTTAGATTTGGTTAAAATCAAACATAAGATTAATTGCTACCCATAGGCCCGAATCACAAAGGTGGTTTTAAAACCCTCGGTTGAACCCATGGTTTATGCAGATTTCCGGTATAAATTACATGTATGCTTATTTACCGCGTACATTAAAAAACATCCAATGTGCGCTTTTGTTGCAGTTCGCCAAATTGACGTCTGTTGCCATGGTTAAGTACGCTATTTTATTCATGAGTCCACTGTTTTGAATTAGTGAGTCCACTCTTCAAACAGTGGACTCATGAATGAAATAGCATACCTAACCATGGTAACAGGCGTCAATTTGGCACACTGTAACAATAGCGCGCATCAGCATTGGACATTTTTTATACACGTGCCCTATACGCGGTAGCGTGATTTATACAGGAAATCTGCACAAACCATGGATTCAACCGTGGGTTTTCAAAACCACCTTTGTGAATTCGAGCCTTTGTGTTATGGGACCCTTGACTCTTTCAAAGTCCCAATTAATCATTAAGGTACGTCCATGAGGGTCTGTGTCTGCATATCAAATAAACATATCTGCTATTATGCAGGGCTCGACATTAGCAGTGGCCAGGGGCAACCAAAAATGAGAGTAGCTGCATGCAAGCTAAAATGCGCACTGCTCTTGCAGATGAAAAAAAAAAATTCAACATGTGTATATCTCACCCTGGTTTTAACAAATGATTGAAAAAAAAAGTTACCTGAAATTACATTGATCTAATAACCATATTTGTGGAAGAAATAGAGACATATAGAGATGATTTTTCTCAATAAATTACGATTTTGTAAAAAAAAATATATTTTTTTTTTTATTTTTTATTTTTACAAAAACATATTTTTTAAAGAAAAAACGTACTACCCTATTTTGGTTGAAAAAACGTACTGGTTGGCAGGCAGTACTTAATTTTCAATAAATTCTAATGTTTTCTATTGTTTTAGGGCCACCAAATTTTCCTAACAGGCCACCAAGAATGTGAAATTGATAATTTGGTGGACCATTCGGGCCACCAAGAGAAAAAGTAATAGTGTATTATGACTAAATGGCTGGACATGCCCACTCTGAATTATTACGTAATAACAGCGTCGTATTACACCGAAACGCCAATGAAATGGTATCATAGGAAACGTTAACTTATAACCTTTCATATGATACCAAGATGGAGCGTTGTGGCCCAGTGGATTTGTCTTCGGACTTTGAAACAGAGGGTCGTGGGTTCGAATCCCAGCCATGGCGTAATTTCCTTCGGCAAGAAACTGATCCACAATGTGCTGCACTCAACCCAGGTGAGGTAAATGGGTACCGGTAGGAAGTAATTCCTTAAAAAGCTGTGTGCGCTATGAACGCCTAGCTTAGCCGGGTAATATAGGAGCGCCTTGAGCACCTAACAAGGTGGATATGTCCGCAATATAAATACCCTATATTATTTATTATCATTATCAAGATCATAATCAATCTCCTCTTGATTGATTTTTAAAGAATATTTTTGAAGATGGAGTTAAAATTACATTCAGTGTAGTAAAATAGGGGCTGCAGTGATGGGGACCCCGTAGGCTACGTGTAATTCTAGCAGATTATGGGTTAAAGATGCTTTTTGACTAAAATATGAAGTTGGCATCATAAAGGCGGAGCTGGTTCGCAAATTCGTCAGTCAAAAATCACTGAAAAGACTCTTCATATGCTCCCCAGTACACACACATCAATGATTCCTTGATGATTTTATAAATGCTAATGTCCACTTGACATTATGAATAGAGACAGTATTACGCCTTCGAGTCATACCAGATATCCCAAGAGATATCTGATAGATGTCAACAGTAATTCTCATTGGATAGCCACACTTAGTCTCGCTGCAAGGAACCGAAAGGACAATTTTCTACATGTTGAAACGAGTAACCTCTCTTCACTTCATCCTGCTACTACTCAAACCATCGCTACTCAATCCATATTCAGCTCATCTCATCTAGTTTACAATCCTTTTCACTTCAGGACTTCACTCACTTTCAAGAAAAGAATACTTCTAATTTCCTCTTTTCATCCTATCTCGTCTTTCCATTTCAATTTTTCTGCCTGTATTTCCTTTCCCTTCTTCAAATTACACATGTAGAACCGTAAACCTTCTCCACGTTATAAACTCCACCATGCAAACCTACAAAGATCATATGGGCAATTCCACAGGTTGGTGGACATGAGCTTAAAAATTCAAATTCAATATTTTCTTGAATTTTTTAATACTTTAAGTCCTTCATGCATGATAGTTTCAGGAACAAGAAATAAAAAGTTTATTTTCATATGTATACTTTGGAAAAAAATGGTCAAAAGTTGTGTCTTCCACTCTGTACCAAAATACAAGAAAAATAGTGAAAAATGAAATATGCCTTATTACCATTTTGTTATTGCAACAACATACCAATTTATATATTTCTGAAGTTTAGAAGAGTCAAATTACCTAAAATACACAACAGCTTTTCAAGTAAATTTGTAGTACTCATTCAAAAATGAATATTGCAACCTGCTCAGGTGATGTAACGTGAGTAACCGAAAAAACTGACTTTGTTTTCTGAGAGAAAAATTCTTCACAGTTAATTGGTGGGATTTTAAATTCTCTTCCTTCAAACAATCTTTGACACAGTGATGACTATCAAAATCATTAAAAAGTACAATTTTTTATAAAAATGATGAAGAAAAACTGTAATGTGAGTAACCTTGTAACGTGAGTAACCATCATGTAATGTGAGTAACCAGGAAAAAATCATGCAGTGAGGTAATATTTTCAGTGGGATGTCAAGTTTTAAGTCTCATGGTGAGTTGTGAAGTTATTTTTGATTAATTAAAAGCAAAATGAGGGTTCACCTCTTTGATGTGACTCTTTGTTCATCAAAATATCAGTGGTCATACAATCACACAAAAAAATTGAATATTAGTAGAAGTATTCACAATGCGAGAGTGCAAATGTTAGTAAGACTTGGTTTTGATTAACCAAACTTTAAAGAGTGTTCGAACAACACATTGAATGTCCTTACCTGTAACCCTATCTAGGCTGGGGTATTTTGGGAGTTAATATGGCCCGGGGGGGGGGGGTGAGTGGGGCCTCCCAGGCCCCCCTTGAGATCTCGGCCATTGGCCGCACGATCACGCCGAAAATTTGCACGCAGGTTGTCTTGGACATAATCTACAATACTATACAGTAATTTATTTCATGCAAATTGGTATTAAGCAATTATGCTAATTTATGCATAATTAGTAAGCAAAATCATACTTTTCCCTCTTACTCCCTAATAAAGCTCCAATATTTCAATTTTTTTGTATAAAATCTCTTTTTGATGTTCCTAGCAATGAATTTTACACACATTATTGAATTTTTAATGACATTTGTGTTGTTAACCATACATGGACAAAATGTAACGTGAGTATAAACCGTAACGTGAGTAACCATATTATCTGCACCCCAAGTAAAAACCATGTGTTCTTTATTTTTTTAATTATGTACAAAGTTTGTCTCCCTAATATACTTCTTTGAAATGGATATAATCAACTTTCATAAAAGCCTTGTATGAGGAGACTTTTCACTTATGTCGACTTTTCATTTTATGCATGTCCAAATCATGTAACGTGAGTAACCGACACATTCCAAAGATTTGCCAGGAGCATAATAAAATTTCCAAAGTTTTGTTTTTATACAAAGGATAGTCAGACTGTGTACTTTGTTGTGATAAGGAGATGTTTAGTTCCTATCAATAATAATGGAGTAACAGCTCCAAGTATGAGTCAAGGTGTCTCCAAATGTAACGTGAGTAACCGTGGAATAGCCCATATATGTAGAAACTACTTGTAGGCTACATACATGTCATACTGAATCCCAGTCCGGCAGGCAGCTTAAAAAAGCAAACTCTTTCAAAACCAAATCTACCCCCCCCCCCACATTACATTTCATCAATGCACAATAAACAGAAAGGAAAATGACTACCCCCCCCCCCACCCCCTTACCCCTATTTCCAAAATGTTTTCAACAGCCAGATGAAAACAGTTTAGATTGTTTATTTATTTATTTATTAAAACATCTTTATACAGGATAACATGTTCAGATAAAATACACTGTTTTTCAACACGGTCCTGTTACATTAAAAATATCAAACAACGATAAAAATGCATACAAACTTAATTAATTTAAAATACTGAGTATGCTTAATTTACAATAAAAGTTGCACAAAAAAATAGAAAGAGCAGGAAGATAGAGAGAGGTAAGAGAGAGAGGAAAGAAAGGAGTGCAACAACATAATACAGAATTAACTATAATTACACAATGAAATATGGATAAAAAATCAGTCTACTATCAATTTAAAAATACTTGTTTTTGTACGACCTCTTGAAATGTAGGTTAGAAATTGCTGGACATCTCTCTGCATACATATACAAGCAAAGGGTAATCTTGAGTGGGATAACCAAGACCCTGTTACAAAAGAGGTTTGCAAACAATCACTGAATTACTATATTGGCCAATCAGGCTCAATGATGCATGTGCACTTCATTCAAAACATTAACCTGGAACCAATCAGAATGGTGTTTTCATGTTTGCAATCCACCAGAAGCCTTTGTGTTGTAGGGCCCCGATCTCGTGATCTCTGGGTGAGATGAAGTGGGCAGGGTAAATGTCAGAAAGGTAAGGCCTTTAGAAACCATTCTACTGACCGCCAATGGAGGGTGAACGAAAATGGAAGAGAGAGAGAGAAAGAGAGAGGGGGATACACGTATATAGAGAGAAAGTAATAAAGGAAGTTCCTGTATAAAGTATCTACATGTATAAACTGTGAGCAATTTGAGCAGATTCATCCAAATAATAGCAAAGTAGGAAAAGAAAGAGAGACAGAGAGGGGAGATACACACAGACGGGGGAAAAATGACAAAAAAGAGAGACGGACACTTACAAATGTACACCCACACACATAGGCCCGAATTCACAAAGGTGGTTTTGAAAACCCACGGTTGAGTCCATGGTTTATGCAGATTTCCTGTATGAATTACGCTTAATTTACCGCGTATATTAAGAATGTCCTATGCTGATGCGCGCTTTTGTCACAGTGCGCCAAATTGACGCCTGTTGCCGTGGTTATCAACACTATTTTATTCATGAGTCCACTGTTTTTATTCATGAGTCCACTCTTCAAACAGCGGACTCATGAATTAAATAGCGTATCTAACCATGGTAACAGGCGTCAATTTGGCGCACTGTGACAAAAGCGCGTATCAGCATTGGACATGTTTTATACACGCGCCCGATACGCGCTAAATTAAGCGTAATTTATACAGGAAATCTGCATAAACCATGGACTCAACCGTGGGTATTCAAAACCACCTTTGTGAATTCGGGCCATATGGTTCATAAGGTAGCATTTATTGTCCAAATAAATAAATTGAAATTTGCATTTTTACATGGCATTGAACCCCAGGGGGGTACTTGACAAAAAAAGAAGTAGGTATGTGCCGTGGGCGAGACAAAAACGGGGGCCTTGGAGCGGGCTTACTGTAAAAAAAAATGGTCCTCGGAACGGGCTTCGGAACTCCAAATGTTTGTGAAAACGGGGGTCCTTGGAACGGGTCGCCTGCGTGTGAGTGCGTATGCATCCCTATGGAACGGGCATACGTGCATGCAGCTAGCCCGGCGGCACGGGCGCCGGGTGCGCTACCCGGGGAGGGGCCACTTACATTGACGAGTGGATACCATGCGCCACCAAAAAAACATGTAAAAAGGATGTCTTTTTCAAGATAGGGCACGTTACGTACGTAACGTAATAAGGGTTTCAAAAACACAAAAAAATGAAAAAAGGTTATTTTGTTCGCTAGGAAATTTACATGTTTAGGGTCAAATTTGTGAGGGTATAAACAATCAAGACTAAAATTTTTTATAAAGGATGTACTTTTTGCCCCAGGAGTCAACACTACGTGTTTAGAGTACAATCTGCGCGAGTTGGGCTGTACTAAACCCAATGATGTAGGTAAAGGTAAAACCGACGACCGACGTCCATGTTTGAAATATCGCTGCACTTGTTGCGGCGGAAGCGGGGGGGATGTGTCCCCCTCTAAATTTTAGGTGGGGGGGACGATCCCCCCCTTAATTTTTTGTTGATAACTTTTTTTTTTTTTTTTGGCTTGCTTGTCAAAAAAAATTTGTGGTCCCCCCGATAATTTTTGGCTTCCGCCGCCAATGGGTTTCACACACCAATACTTGTTAAGGGGTGCATTTTCAGAATATGGAATATACGTGTTTAGGGTGCTTTTTGAGATCTCATGGTCGCGCGTGGTATCCACTCATGAATGGAAGTGGCCCCCCCCCCCCCCCCCCGGGTGCACTATCGCAGAGGCGATGGTCGGACAGCGCTCTGCGGCCGCTTTTCACCAAAATTGCGGCTCATTGTAGCAGATCAACTTGCGGCCGGAACGACGTAACAGAAAATATGCGAAGCTTTGGAGCGGATTTCTTTGTTCTTTTTCTCTATATTAAAGACAAAAATGCTACATGCAGTAGCGGACCGTGACCCGGAGGAGACAAAGCATTGGGGGGGCACTGTATTGTTTGTGAACAATGATGTGCCCCCCCAATGCTTTGTCTCCTCCGGGTCACGGTCCGCCACTGGCTACATGTATGCCTTGGAACGGAAATTTGAGTGTAAAAATGGGGGTCCCCTCCGCAGCACATACCCACTATGCATTATATACTGAGTGCCCCCCCCCCCCCCGGGCATTGAACATACATAACATTGCATGGAAAATGAACATATTTACAGAAAATCAAACAATCACATACTAGACAATAATAATGTACGAATATACACGTGCATAGCATTTGAACCAATTAGTGTTCAAATGCTACGCACGTGTATATTCGTATATCAGAGAAATAACAAAGTAAGGTGAGAATGGAGGGGCTAAAGAAGAAGAGAGAGAGAGAGAGAAAGAGGAAATATAAGATTCAGAAATGGCAGAATGGGGCAACATGCAAGATGCACCCCCCTCCACTTCCTTTCTCATCCCAGCCCCCTAAACCAGCACGTGACACTGGCACCGGTCTGACGGTCCCTGACCAGTAAAAATTGCTGTCGGGCCAGTAACTTATCAGAAATAGCCAGATTTACTGGTCCAACATGACCAGTAAGAAATATATCAAACTGATACAACTGAAATTTTCTCCTCTTTTGTATGGCTCTGGCATCTTAAAAAATGGCTTTCCAAAATTGAGAAATCATGGCTCTCATGAACTATGTTGTGAGTGTGTGTACTGTTTTTTTTTTTTGGGGGGGGGGGCAATAAAAGCAATAAAAGACAGCAAAATAAACTCAAAGTCTTTTTATGTTTTTCTTTATTTTGTGGGACCAGTAAATTTTAGGTTCAGACCAGTAAATGGAAAAACTGGGTTTCTACTGGTCCAACATGAATAGGTTGTCCCAGTAAGAAAAAAGGTTAGTGTGGAGTCCTGCCTAAACCTATTGGCCCGTATTCTGATAGCAGGTTTAACTTAAACTCAGTTTTAAAGATGTGGTTAAGTATGGGAAGCCAAAAGTATAAAAAAATTTATTAAGTTGTATGTTTCTTATGTTCACTGTGCTCTTTCCTGATTCATCGATGGCAAAGACAATAATCTATTTATACCTCCTAGACAATTATGAATGATTTGAGAGCCAAATGAGCTGAAGTATGATATCTCTACTGTTAGTGATTTATGTAACAATTGGCTATCCATACTTAAACCAAAACTTTAAACCTGAGTTTAAGTTAAACCTGCTATCAGAATACGAGCCATTCTGTCTTTATTCTTCAATCATCACTCCCCCCATCATCCACCACCACCACATCTTTCAAACCTTGTGTCCCACCCTTTGAAATATAAATGTGACTCCAGAGAGAAAGAGACATGCTTGACATTTTAAAGTTCACAAGATGCAAATCTCAGAGGACAATCTAGCAACAGCCCCATCCCTGAAACCCTGCAAGTACCCCTGGGGCCCGTTGCAGAAAGAGTTGCAATTAATCGCAACTCTAAAAATCAACAGCGCGCATTTGGGACTTGCGATTGATTTTTTGGCTTGCGTTTTAAACGCAACTCTTTCTGCAACGGACCCCAGGACAGTATAGGGCTTTATTTGTCAATTACACATGTAGATCACTATTTCATAGTCTTGGATGTCCAACTGATTAATCTTAATGCACTCTTGTTGGAATAAGATTTTTTTCAAACTCTTTTTTTTTTCATTAATCCCCATTTTTCGCTGTGATAGTAAAGAAAATTGGTCTTGCCCAACTGAAGAGGTAAAAATGTGATGGTTGAGTGACCTTGATGCTCAGGACGACCGCACATGGTCTTTATACCTCTTAATTATTTTTTTTTAATGTTGGGCAAGACCAACGCAAAAGGGTTCATCACGGCTACTTTTCTTCCAAAGGAGACACCCCCCCTCCTCTCTGACTCCAAGAAGAAAAAAATCATTTGAGGCCTACCGACCACCATGTGCCTTCAACTGCCAGGCTGTCTAAAAAAATTTTTAGAAGAAATACACTCTATCTTCCATGCTGTTTTCTGCCTTATGTACATGTAACACAAAAACTGTTAAAAAGGAAATGTCATATTCATACAAAGTTATATTTTTTAAACAGCTGCATACGATGAATCTCTGTGGTCTAAATGAGGGTGATACATCATTCGAAGTGAAGATGTATAAATCACATCCAATTTTCTCATCTGTCTGTTAGATTTCCCTGGGGCTATGGTCTGATGTTGATACCTTCAGGTTCATGTGAGGACATCTCTCATTTAAGAATATGATTTCATTAGCCTCCTAAAAATATGCACCTGCCCTCATGAGCTATTCCAGATTTCTCGCATTTACTACGGGGAAACTTTCTAAAACGCACCAATTCCTTTGGAAATGCAAGTCAAATCGCAATGGAGAGCTGAGAGGCTTTTGTCGAAAGTTGGTGGACCGAGGCAGCATCGGAGTCCCTTGACTCTGGACAACAACATATTTCCACTTGTTCGTCTGTTGCAAATCTTCGGATAATCTACTATCTCAGTCCACCAACTTTCGTTGGTTTTGACTTGGGGATCCGCTATTTGGGGGTGACTGCTGAGAGAGCTGTTGTCTGATGGCTCTGACTCTCACCTTTGAAACCAAGGGTCGTAGGTTCAAATCCCAGCTACTGCCTAATTTCCAGTGATTTCATTTATGTTGGAAGTGTTAAGGCTCAGTGGATATAAGCATTCAGACTTTAAACCACAAGGTCCGGGGTTCGAATCCCACCATGGCACTCAAGTCCTTTGTTTGGCAAGGCATTTATCTCCATTTGCCACTCTCCACCCAGGTGTAGTAAATGGGTACCAGGTAGGAAAGAATTCCTTGAATGCTCGAGCACACGATCAAGCTCAAGCCGGAGTAATAGTATTCCGCATTTAATTAAGCTCAAATGTTGCATATTATTATTATAATATTTGCAATCTCCAGTTTAACTCTATTCTACATATATTTTGCATGCTTTCATTATTGTACTGACCCCCCCCCCCCACCCCCTTTCTCCACCCAATACCATTTGGTCAATTTCTGTTATTAAAAACTTCTTAAATTATTGTGGTTAACCTTGATGCAGAACTTTCTGGTCAAGTTCCATGAATGGGTCAATGAGGGAGCCCCCCTGCCTGGTCAATTCAAGTAATTCTAACCACCCCTTTTAGAGTAATTACAGGCCTGTGGGTATCAACCTGAGTCCTCTAATTATCCCGAGCTATAAACTGATCCGGAAACAAGCTTAAAATCATTCGTAAGAAAGCAGAACTGTTTGTGGATTCATCACCAAGTTGGTTCACCATTCATTACTTATTTTATAATGTAATCAATGAATCCCAGGTGTACATGTTATGAACTGTTTATTTTTATAAGGGAATTAAATAAAAAAGCTCTAAGGAGACACCCCTTTCACATTTTATAAAATAGATTATTTCATAAAGTGTACAGAACTGGGCCCTGTCTTACAAATCCATCAATGTCAATTTTTTTTCTTCAGAAAATTTTCACAATGTACATGTACAAGTGAACAAAGAGAAGCACACTGAATTGTCCAAAAAACAATGAAGTTATGAATATACCTCATATCTAAAAAAATATATTTGAAGTTGATCGGATCAATCGTACCTATTTGTAAAACGGGGCCCAGGACTACTTTATGATTCAAAATATCTATGGATATTCAAGGTCATCATACATGTACATGTAGATACGAATGAAACATGAACTGGATTATATTTTGATTCAGCATGCTGGGTTGATGAGAAACAACATGTACAGGTCTAGCATATCAGCTATGGCATGCCCATGATCAGGGCTCTGTCTTACAAAGAGTTGCGATTGATCCGATCAACCACAACTACAGGACGGCCAGCAACGTCAACATCTTAAATACAAAGTTGTTCAAAATATTTTCTAGATATGATGTATATTCAAACATTCACTGTTTTCTTGACTCAGTATGCTTCTCTTGGTTTCCAAAGGACATTGTGCAAATTTCCTAAAGAAAAAAAAATTATGACATTGATGGATTTCCATATAGTTGAGAATGAGATTGATCGGATCAATCGTAACTCTTTGTAAGACGGGGCCCTGGTCTAGTCCCATGTATATGAATTAGGTCATCCTTGAAGGCACCCTGCCTAGTCCAAGTTCTCTAATGAGTACCCCGCTGTCACGATATCCGTCCATCCCTCCTTCAACAAACCTACGTCTCCTTTCCACATACTACCGGTATCACCAAAACTTTTGTTTCCTTGAAGAATGACCATGGTTTGGTATTAAATTCCATTTTAAGATGATTTGTAATTCAAAGTAAAACAAAGAGGGGGGGGGGGCTTGCCAAAGAAAAGGATGTTCCATCAACCCATAGAGGTATAACATATTCCCAAAGTACTTAAAGGAGAATGAAACCCTTGAAACCAGCTGAATCCATATCAAAAAGAAAAATCAAAGAAACATTTTGTTGAAAGTTTGAGGAAGATTGAATGAATAATAAGAAAGTTATGAGCATTTGAATATTGAGATCACTAATGCCATGTAGTTCCTCCCTAAGGCAATGCGACCAAGATCTGTGATGTCACACACGTACAACTCCCTCGTTACTTTAGTACTTATTTCACTTATATTCTCACTTTTACAGAGTCTATCACAAGGTGAGGTGTTCTCTTTATGAGAGGACAAGTACAGAGGTTTCACAACATTATATCATTGATGAATCGTTTGTCATATGATTAGAATGAGCAAAAAGAGACGTTTTGGGGTATATTTTCAGTGTCCAAAAGGGGAGAGTTGTTCATCTGTGACATCATAGATCTTGGTCGCATTGCCAATGGGAGGATCTCCATAGCTTTAGTGATCTCGACATTCAAATGCTCATAACTCTTCTATTGCTAGTCCTATTTTACTCAAACTTTTGTTGATCTTATTCTTTGATTTTTCTGCTTTCACAAAGGCTAACTTGCTCCAAGAGTTTCATTTTCCTTTAATAATTAATCTGCATTTGCTCCTACAACGATTTTCTATTCATTTTCATACTTTGTAAAAATCAATTATGGATGTAACAGGAGTAACTTGAGAGCCAAAAGCAAATTTTAAAAAAGAAAGATTTTTTTTGCATTTTCAATAGGCCTCGGACGAATTCACTGGGATAAACAATCAAGTAGTAATGTTGAAATGTAGCATGGTTATGTCAAGACACGTTCATAATTCTAATGTCAACAAAACCGATGTTAATGTTGACATACATGTACATGTAAGTCAAAATTTATGTCAACATGTGTTACTGTTTAGTAATAGTTAACATGCTGACCTCTACGACGACAATAACGTTGACGTGTGGTGACGGACATGCCTATGTTGATGCCGACATGGGTATGTGTTGACATCAAGTCGACATGGAATAGAAATACATACCTCGTTAACCTTTCTTCTTTCTGCATCCATAGATTAGAATAGAAGCTTTCCAGTGTAACTTTGGCTTTAGTGACCTTGTCTTGGGTGTATGGCGTTCCATACTCCGTCGTCTGTGCCATCTTCATTGAATGACCTTTGACCTCTGCTTGACCTCTGTGTCAATCAATGTGATTATCTGAAAAATAAAATAAATATGGCAATATTGTAATTAATAGTAATTTTCTTAATCAGTTGATTATTTCCTGTTGAATAAAGGTTGCAAGGTTGTCATGAAGTATACTCTTCCAGGATCTCTTCAAATGTAAATCTCTTTCTAATGCGGCTATTTATGAGACCAAATTTTACATGTACATCAGGGAATAATTTTGCTTTACAAATTTGAATAGCATTTTTGGTCATAAGAGAAAAGCTCTCAACTAAGTAATGTACAGTCCAATGTAAAACATGCTATACAAAAGACTTTATACATAGCAGTCTTTAAAAAATGTGGAGCAAATTGCAATGTGATACCAGGAAAATTATTCACTGTACATGTACATGTACGGTGTATTGTAACTCTGTGTCAATCAATGCTGTGAATATTATCTGTAAGATAACAGATATTAGGGCGCGCGACACTGGCGCCGGTCTGACAGTCCCAGACCAGTAAAAAATGCTGTCAAGTAACTTTTCAAAAGAAGCCAGATTTACTGGTCAGATATGACCAGTAAAAAATATATTGATACAAATGATATTTCCTCCTCTTTTGTAAATTATAAAAATGGCTCTCCAAAATCGAGAAATGACTCTCATGAATTATGGTACATGTATGTGTTTTTTTTTGGGGGGGGGCAATAAAAGCAATAAAAGACAGCAAAATAAACTCACTTCTTTTTCATGTTTTTCTTTATTTTGGGGACCAGTAAATTTCAGGTTTGGACCAGTCAAAATGGAAAACTGGGTATCTATATGTACTGGTCTGACATGAACAAGTTGGACCAGTAGAAAAAAAGGGTTAGTATGGACCCCTGGATATTACAGGCAAGCTTTTTTTTTCAACCAGTTTATTTCTTATTCTTAACAAATGAGTACTTTTATGTGCAAGGTTGTGATAAAGCACAAACTTCAAGGGTGTCTTCTAATAATTATCTTTTGAAAAATGCAGTGATTTCTAATAAAGACCTATCAATATAATATCTTAACTCTGCCCAGGATATATCTACAAGACTGTTATTTCCTTGGGAGGAGACAGTTCATTCAGGGAAGCACTTCATCGACATTTTTGTCTGACAAGTTGTCAGATCAGACAACTGTCTTTCAGATTTTGATTGGCTGAGAGGCACAGTTCCTATGGTAACTATCGGATAAAACGTCCGACATGTCTTTTCATGAAACGCCCCCCAAGAGGAGTGCTGGTGGCATGATGCACATAGTTGTTAGAATTTTCGACAACCCAGTCTCTGTGATGTCGGGGGAGCATTTTATTGTTATAAGTTACAGAAATCCTTGCATCTGATTGGTTCAGGGGTGCGTTTATCCGCCACTTTTTTACCCTAGAATCATGATCTGAATCATGATTCAAATCATGATTCTGCAGAATCATGATTGCGTTTAGTCGAAATTGAATATAATCATGATTAGAATCACAAACATGAAACACGAAAAAAGAGGCATTTGGAAAGACGTTTCTGCAGAATCACGTAAGAAAATGTTCGAATAAACGATATCGTGATTACAATCATGATTCTATGACCTCACTGTTGTGTCGGGCTACTTTCGGTTTGACTCTGGCCAAGCTCAAGGCGCTCTATATGCTCATTGTATGTACATGATTATGTACTACGCATGCATTTCTTGTCATGTTCAAGTTCTGTGTTGGTCATCGCATCGTCCACTACTTTTCATTTTTTGGTCACGTCGATCTTCAAGTTCTAGTATAAAACTAAATGAATTAACTGGAATGATCTCAGTTGTTGTTGAGTATACAGTATCAATATGGGATCAATATTAAATTGGATCTACGCTGAAATTCACTTCCGAACACCATTTTGGATAAACTATAGTAGCATATGGACCCTATATGATAGAAGTAAACAAAATTAGGTATAGACTGAATTTTGGAAGCAAAAGATTTTTCGAGAGCCGAAACACGTGCGATAAACTTCCTCTGTCAAACTGCGCACTAGTGATGCGCACTGGATTGGCCCGAATCTGAGGAGAAACAGCATTGGAATGAAGGTCGTCTAAACGCTGATTCTGTGATATTGTGATTCATGTTTGTGTTTTGAATCATGATTCAAATCATGATTCAAATCATGATTCTGGCTTGAGGTCACATAAACGCAGCCTTAATCAAATTCGCCGATGAAAATCACTGACAAAGGTGTTTCATGAAATGAACCCCTCATGTGTCTCATGTACAATCAAAACATTACTCATCACACATGCACAGTACATAGATATATTACAGTGGTTGTATATAATGTTATATACAACAGTACATGGTACTAATCACTCAACAAGGCCGTTAATAGAGATGTACTATCGCCTGTCTTGTCTAATAATAGATCCCTAACATTAATGACTGCCGACATACAATACACATGTCTATGATGAGGTACGGACAGGGACAGACTACTGTTCAAAATGATGCAACCAGGAAAGCAGTTCATGACTGACAATGTCAGTTTTATTGGACATTTACCAAAGTAACGGTACTTAATATCAAAATTACACTGTAAGTCGATCAAAATCAAGGAAAATATCAGATCGGAAAAATTTTCAGAAGACAAAATTGACGAAACACTCCCGGATATTTCATGATCCAAGCAGGCAGTTATTTATCAAGATCTTTCAATGTTGCAATATGAGTACCACCTTTCCGGTACGCAGACACAGAACTTTTCCAAGTCTAGCAAGCCAGTTTGCGAGGTCACCTATGCTGTCCTCCGCCTGCTGAGTAAAATCTCAGGTGCAGATCTATTTTTCCGTTTGGTCTCATCCAAACTGGTCTAATCCAAGTTTGTCTACTCATTTCCATCTCAGTCTGAGGGACAGTTTTAGTTTAAAACCATCACCATTTTGGAATAACAATTTCCATTTAATACACCTGTGGTTAATTCCATAAAATGATCAACCTTTTTGTACATGTAATGTACGTCCGACCCCCGGGGGGGGCACTCGACCAAAAAAGTGGTAGGGGTGTGCCGCGGGCGAGACAAAAAACGGGGGCCTTGGAGCGGGCTCATTGTAAAAAGGAGGGTCCTCGGAACGGGCTTCGGAACTACAAATGTTTGTGAAAACGGGGTCCTTGGAACGGGTCGCCTGCGTGCGAGTGCGTATGCATCCCTATGGAACGTATTTGCAGCTAGCCCGGCGGCACGACTGACAGGCGCGCTAGCGCAGAGGCGATGGTCGGACAACGAGCTGCGGCCGCTTTTCACCAAAATTGCGACTGGAACGGCGTAACGGAAAATATGCAAAGCCCTGGAGCGGATTTTTTTCTTCTTTTTTCTCGAGAAGAAGAAAGTGCTATGCTCTGGAGCGGCTTTCTTTGTTCTTTTTCTCAATAAGACAAAAATGCTATGCCTCGGAACGGAAATTTGAGTGTAAAAATGGGGGTCCCCTCCGCGGCACATATCCACTATGCATTATATACTGAGTGCCCCCCCCCCCCCCGGGGTCCGACCCCCATTTTTCTCAATTCTTACTTCACTTCATATTAAAACTGACAGACTCATGGTCCTTTGAGAACATTACAGACTGTCAAAAGAACCAGAATTCAGAGACAGAAAATTTCAGGTCCCACATACAGTATACTATATAGGGAGTTGGACGTACATATATATGTATTTTATGGCTTTTTCTCTGTAGTATTGTTGATGCCACACTATCTTATTCTAATGTTTACACTTTTGACAAAGTTGATTCATCCCTTTTAGGCTTTAAAATGATATGTACAGTACATATATTGAGTATGTAGGCCTACATACACATACATGTATCTGTTTAATAGTACCATAGCACTTTATAAAGAATACGTTGACTATAAATTAATCTCTATTCAAAACAGTCTCCTTGTCAAACAAACACACACACACACACAAATAGAGAACAAATTAAACAATAATATTGGTCAAAGTTCTTTAGCTTTGGCAAACAGATGACTGACATAAAATCATTGCGATACCAAGTTGTCATTGAGAACTTTAATTGTTGGTTTACGGTTTAAAGGTAAATGCTAGTTTTGGTAACGATATCAAAATGAGTTCGTACAGAATCCAATGAAATGACCACCAAAGTGTCCGTTTGTATAAATAAAACGCATGTGCCAAAGGATTCTGGAAGAAATTGTGTAATTGCTGAGAAATCAGCAAATAAGCACAGGATTCGGGTAGAGCGTCGGGCCCGACGCTCAAAGCAATAATTATACACTGTCCCACGTGCGCTTATCTGTGTTGGGGAAGTTCAGTCTGAACATTTTTCAGCGTAGATTTCAAGATTTCACAAAGTTCAGTTTATGTAACTGTACCAGATCTAGATCCTCGATGATATACTGACAATTAAGCCTGGTTTTACAGACTTTCTCATGAAATCAGTGTTTACTGCAACTACTGGAATTTCTCTTTAATTCACTTTATCTGAATGCATTTCGGCTACAGATAGTCTATCACATATACATACAGCTTTTCAGTAGAGTATATTCATCAGAAACTGTAGGTCTACATTCAAGCCTATCTTTTTGAAGAATAGAAGGAACCCCTAAAAATTATGCCTTATTAGATTCTTTATGTATTTTCTATTTATAATAATAATAATACATAAGATTTATATAGCCCACTTTCCATCTTGATTAATTGCTCAAGGCGCTTTAGAGCAGAACAACAAATCTATTTACATATAATACATGTCTGAACAATAAGTCAATGTTATCCTATTTTGATGAAATTTTCAGCATTTTGCTCTGTGAATTTTACTATATTTTTTTAACAGCTCAGAATGGTCAGCTGAGTCCATGCAGTTTATTATAGGGCTATGCTGATATAATAAACGAAACCATCTACCAAATGATCAGAAGTTGATTGAAGTTACAATTATACGTATCACAATATAAACGAACAACACTCAGAAAATAAACTTTTTAAAGAGGTCGTGGCCAATTTGACCTACTACTTTCCCTGTCAATGAAAATTATGATGCAAAGTCAGCTGCAGATCGTGATTTTGCCTGCGAAACATGAAGCATAAACAGCACAGATCGGGATTCTGAAACAGCGTTTCGAAACGCTGATTCTGTCTTCGCAATGGAAGCATACATACAACCTAATGAAGTACTCATAGGCCTACAATGTACATACAAGTGTCTTAAAGGTCAAGTCCACCCCGGAAAAATGTTGATTTGAATAAATAGAGAAAAATCAAACTAGCAAAACGCTGAAAATTTCATCAAAATCGGATGTAAAATAAGAAAGTTATGACACTTAAAAGTTTTGCTTATTTTTCACAAGACAGTGATATGCACAACTCAAATGAGAAAGTTGATGATGTCCCTCACTCACTATTTCTTTTGTTTTTTATTGTTTGAATTATACAATATTTCATTTTTTTTAGATTTGACAATGAGGACCAACTTGACTGAATCATATCGTATTAAACAATGCTCATTTTACATGTTTAGGGAGGAATTAATCGTTGTTTCACTTGACAATGAGGAGAAAAATAGAATATTCCCTATTTCATATAATAAAATACAAAAGAAATAGTGAGTGGATGACGTCATCAGTCTCCTCATTTGCATACCCACAGGATGTGCATATAACTGTTTTGTGAAATTAAGCAAAATGTTCAAATGTCATAACTTTCTTATTTTACATCCGATTTTGATGAAATTTTCAGTGTTATGTTTGTTGGATTTTTCTCTATTTGGTCAAATCACCTTTTGTTGGGGTGGACTTGTCCTTTAAGTACATGTATGCTACTGCTCAAATGTTGGTAGTACATGTACATGTAGGTACATGTAATGTGACCGTCTCCAGCTGTTACACATGTATGTATTTCTAAATTTAAATTAGACTTGTTTATAACAAATGTTGCACATCATGTGTACAGTGATAACCTGGCAAAAATGAGGGTCAATGAACACTGTGTATGAATTTGGAGGATTTAATTAAAAAAATTTATATAATTTTTTTTTTTCTTTTTCTTTCTTTCTTTCTTTCTTTCTTCCTTCCTTCCTTTCTTTATTTCATTTTTTTTATTGGGGGGGGGTTGAGTCATTACATGAAATTAAAATAGGCATGTGAGGTTTTTTTTGTTTTTTTGTATGCAATATGAATAGTGGCAGTCCCCTTTCTTCTTTTTACATGTGATTATCTACAAATACAGAGCAATCCTAGTCTGCAGGCATAGACCCTTGGGTTTTGCAATTCACATAGTGCATAATAGGTGGTTTCAAACCGCCTCGATCACAAGAATCCCCGTTAAATTACGAGAACTTTTTTAGGCTGAAAAATACCCATTAATCATTCCTGCATTCACACCGCCCTGAAACATACCCTTCGGGATAAGTTCCTGAAGTTACGAGCATGCGCAGTATGGTCTGATAAGCAGCAAGGCGCGAAATTCAAATCACTAGCCCAGCAGCAACCCATGCACGGCGCCGCACCCAACGACACGCTGGGCTAAAAGTTCCCGTAATTTGCTTTCAGACCGCCAAAATACCCACGACCTTGGAAAAATCCCCGCGAAAGTTCTCGTAATTTCGCCAAGTACCTACTATTTATCGGGTATTTTCTTTCGGGGATATTACGCGTAGTTTGCTTTCAGACCGCCAAAATACCTGGTATTTTCTGATCGGGGTAAATTTCCCGATCAGAGAATACCTGGAACTGGCGAACTTCGAGGCGGTCTGAAACCACCTAATGAAGTAGTGAGACTAGATTCACTACGTACCGTGGCTGGCTCTACCAAGACAAAGAGGCCGTTCTCATTACGCTTTCTAAAACTAGTTTACTGGAAGCCGATTCGGGAAACCAGTTTGGAAGATCGCTTTGCTAGCGTTCTCACTTGATAACACGAAAGTTGTTTTTAAAATCACTTCACGTAAAGCGCTCTTGTTGCTATGGAAATGCTCTCAGTGGGATGACACGTTTCGCGCGAAATCCGAAACTACAGCATAGGCATTCTACACCTGTCGTGTAGAGTAGCGCGCTCAAAATGTGCGAAGATCTCTTCCCGAAGAACGGTTGTGTCCTCACTTACGTTAAAACCAGTTTAACGAGGCAAAGCGATCTTGAAAACTACATCGCGAGGTGGTTTTCCAAACTGGTTTGGAAGATCGCTTCCAAGACCGCTTTGACCGTTCTCACTACGCGTTAAACTAGTTTCCACTAAACTAGTTAAACTAGTTTTAGGAACGTAGTGAGAACAGCCTCAAAGACAGAGCCTTTGGCGTCTAATACTCTAGACCTGTTTTTGGTGTTTCAGAGTCAGATATGAGTCTGTGCTTTACAGACTAATTCAATTCAGTGTTTACAATTTCCAAACTTGTACTCAACCCTTTCATGACCACTATATTCTACAGATTTTCGTGAGTATAAATGAACACTAGGTTCTTATCATTAATCACCCTTATCTCCATTATGATATGATATCGCATCCGGTTACGTACAAGTACCGGCGATGACGCTCAATTTCTAATTAGTGCAAACAAACCTTTAAACGTTTCCAAGTGACAAATAATGATAGCAAATAATGAGCAACCAATGCACTGTATGTACATACATGTATGTAGACCTACATGTAGGCCTGCATGTAGAATGAGATAAAAAATGAATAAATAAAAATAAAATAAAATCAAAGGATGCTGCTCTTGCCATAAGGCTATACAGGTGGACCTGTAGTTTACATAATATGCTGAAAATTTATCTTCATAATAATGGATGTGATTTTAAAATGAAAGCCTACTGTGTACTGTTTAATACCACAACCAAAGATAAAAACCCAGAACAAAACAAAAAAAGAAAGAAAAGAGAAACGATGTACATGTAGGCCTACATGTAGGCTTACATGTATATCACAAGGGAAACCAGATTGTCAGCAAACACAATTAATAGTTCTAAACAAAAATTAAAAAAAAGAAACACTGGGAATGAGAAAGGGACAGAACTTTAGAATTTAAAGTATAAAAATTTATTGTTTTGAAAACTACCCCCAAAAAAATTACAAAAAAATTACAGACCAAACAAAAAGAAAAACAAATTGTGAGGCAAAATAGAAATGTCACTCAGGAGCCTGAGTTTGATATAAAAGATGTACATAAAGATAGGGAGAATCTGTCAAGCAGAGATGATGTATTCCATTTTAATAGACTAGAGCTGATGGGAAAAATATATCATTCCTTGGGAAAAGAATATCCTTCCTCAAAAAAGAACAAACTTTGGAAATGATTAATTGGTTCAGAGAACTACAATGGGACCTGCCATCTAAAATGATTACAAGCTTGTAAATGTAAATGTCCATCATCCAAAAAGGTCCCTTTACACCCTCCTGACAGCAAAATATACATTATGAATAATAATAATAATATGTCTAATTATATAGCGCAGTTACATGTATGTGCATATACTCAACTGCGCTTTGATACTTGGTATCATATTATTACCCCGGCTGTAGCTGAGCCGCCATATTAATAGGTGC
The DNA here is from genome assembly GCF_037042905.1 of Lytechinus pictus. Taxonomy (NCBI): domain Eukaryota; kingdom Metazoa; phylum Echinodermata; class Echinoidea; order Temnopleuroida; family Toxopneustidae; genus Lytechinus; species Lytechinus pictus. The sequence continues at coordinate 25,496,821 of NC_087253.1, read as the reverse complement.
TAAAGCGTTCAAGGAATAAATCCTGCCAGGTACCCATTCACCTCACCTGGGTCGAGTGCAGCACAATGTGGATAAATATCTTGCCGAAGGAAATTACGCCATGGCTGGGATTCGAAGCCACGACCACAACGCTCTATTAAAATGTGACCCATTTCAATGAATTGCAATCACTGAGATAACTACTACGGTCTTCAGCTTAACACCCAATCAAAATCAGGACTTCCATGGTAGTTTTAGCTGTGCTCCCCATATACAGTGTAGGCACTCAAAGTATTCAATTAATTTCTTCCTACTGGGTACCCATTCACCTCACCTGGGTTGAGTGCAGCACAATATGGATAAAATTTCTTGCCAAAGGAAAACACGCCATGGCTGGGAATGGAACCCATGTCCCTCAGATTGAACGACAAGAGTCATAACCACTAGACCTCGATGCCCCTGAATATTATAATATTATTAATTTTATAAAAAGTCTTTTATAATGAAATGACAAATGGGACCCTGAACTTCACAGGCTGAACTGATATCCATAATTTACATGTAAAGATATTTTTTTTATATCCTACATAGATTGAATCCTGTATAGTGATTGGTACAAATAGTATCATGTGACCGAATATATTTCAACTATGATGTTGCATGACGTCAGACCTCGATACACTAATCTGCGTTCTGCTGAGCGAGGGCTCAGAGAAAAGTAGGTAATTCAACGCAAGTAACCGGACTTTGCAAGCTCAGCACATAGATTTTGGTTATAAATTATTAAATGTAGGATATAAAACAAATATATCAGGCGTTTCATTCGAAAGCATAGTGGGAATTATTCATCCTCGGTTGGACTGGCAAAACTACTATTTCCCTCTGGGCTTCGGCCCTCGGGAAAAATAGTAATTGCCAGACCAACCTCAGATAAATAATTCCACTATACTTTCTCAAAGCCTGATATATTTGTTAATTATATCAGGCCGGTGTGAATATACCTCTCCTACTACATAAATACTCAACAGTAAGGTCAAAGAGTTTATATTATTTACCTTTTGAATAAGAATTGCTCTTACAAATATGATACAATAGCTGTAATTTTGTACAAATACATGTAGGCCTACAGGTAATGGGCTTTTAAATCCGAGATCAATTCATCAAATTCCAAGGCTGCAAAATTGTAACAAATATCATTAAAAAAAAAGAATTTGCCCAACCCTTTCTCCCTTTGCTTTTAAAGTATTTTAATACATGTGTACACACTGTAAAGTACTGTACATGTACATGTATCACTTCACAAGTTCACAGATTATCTACAAAAAAATGCAGAAATTCATTGGCAATTGTGTTCAATGTATAAGATCCTTACATGTCTATGATTCAACACAAACAAATGTAAGTTTTAAGATAATTGTTTGATATCTTATTGGATCAGGCTATAAGAATACTTTACCAATTGGGGATAGGGCTATACATGTACATGAACCATGGTGGTAAAAAGGACCTACATGTATACATGTACATATAGCCTACAGGCTTCACTATTCCATACAAGTTTGAGCAGTCTGTTTATGTCATGTAGATCTCATGTACATGTAGGTATACCCAAAACAACCCTACGTGAAAGGGATGCAATGGAACCACGTATACATGAAAGTGATATCCACACAATGATAATTAGAACACTCATTGATTCTCACACTGCAGTCTTATTGTTCTCTGTGATTGTGGCCTTGTGAGAGTGGGCGTGTCTGGGGGATTTCCCCCATTGTCTTTGTTGAAACCCTGTCAATCATAGAGACACTGTGAGTGTGCTGTTGAGTAGTCATACAAAAATAAACACACATATCCCATTCAATGCAAGGCTATTGTATACACCAGAAGAGTATCAATATGTGAAAACACATCCATCACATAGTGCCAAGCTACATGTACATTTGTAGGCCCCTGGCCTACTGCATTAATAGCTACATTTAAATAGTATTAAGTATTGCACTCAGGTCAATTTGGAATTTGTTTTCTTAATTGCAATATCCTACATGTACATATTAAAATAAAATTTGTCATACATGTAGTTATTCTTACGAATGTACATGTAGGCCGACATTACATAGCTAACATTACAAACATAGTATATTGATGTACATGTATGTCGAGGAAAACATTGTAAACATGGGGGTAGCGGCAATGTTGCCCCAGAAAATTTATGCCCTATAAAGCCCTGGAAAAAACAAAAATTCCCATAGGGTCCAATGCAAACTAGTAGGCCTACATTACAATATAAAGCAAAAAATTATTATATTTACTTGAGAGAAATGTGAAGTATTGTTAAGGTTCATTTATTGATTGTGATAATATTTACTTGTGTATATTTTTATATTTAATTGATTCGATAAAGAACCTTTAAAAGGGCTTTAAAAAAAATCAAAATTGGGTTGTGAGCTGAAAAATTAGACTTGGGGAAAAGTTTATTCCGTTTCTCTGTATGTCAGTTTTGCTTTAACTGGCCAAGGTACATGTACATGAGCAAAAATTTATCATAAAAAATAGAATATATTTTTTAATAAAATAAGAAAACTGAAATGAAAAGAAAATACACAATGCAGATGCAATACGGTCATATCATATCAAGCCACGTTCAAAAATATAACAAATCAATTCAATATCGGTTTGTGTTTATAATACCATAATTAAAAATAGATGAAACAACACTAGAGAATGAGATATCTAGGCCCTTATAAAATATTAACCAGAATACATTGCCATGAACAAGTATTTTAATAGAGCAAAGTTCGGGCGTCTGCTGCTTTTACTACATGTATATATAGAAAATCAATACATTGTCTACCCTCCTTTGAAAAACATGTTTTATGCCTGACCTACTATTGGGTGTGAATAAATGGAGCGTGTTTAATATGGCAGCATGCATGTGTGGTGGGTGCACTCCAAGGCTTTTCTAGATTCCCAGCTGATTGACCGGTTATGTGTGATGTTCAAACTGGTCATTATTTGTGGCAAATTGCCATTTGGTCTACACCCACTTGGTCTAAAGTGTATTTTCTGTTTGGCCTCATCCCACATGGTCTTATCCTAGTTTGTCTGTAGTTAACCAGTTTTGTCTCCTACACATTTGATGTAATTGCCATTTATTTTAACCCGATACCGTTTCAAACATTTAAGCACACAACATACAGTACCGGGTACATGTACTGTATGTATGGGAAAATAATTATTCCCTATATACATGTATGTACATGAATATATAAATATATAGTACAAAAAATATGAGATTTAATGTAGTGCAAACAGGAAAAGGACTAACAATTTATTTTTAAGAAATCATAGAATCTCCAAGAGTTTGGGTGGTCCTTTTCAGGACCAACAATTGCCAAAGAAAGATACATGGTGTACCGTGAAACCTAATACTCCAACGTGAAACACAAGCACTAATCTATGAATTTTCAAGTGAATGTTTTTTGTATTTGCTGAATCTTTTAATACAAATTATTTTTACAAGTACGTACATTTAATTCTATCAAAATCTCAATAAACATTCAACATCAGGGAACCATTGCATAAAACTTAAACTTAAAAACATAAACAAAACTCTGGCACATATTAAACGAAAACTCTGGCAAACAGAAATAATTATGCCATTGAAACGTACACATGATAAAACTGGCAAAAAAAATGCCAGAGTTTTTTATGGCAAAGTATTTTATGCAATGGGTCCAAAGATGGTTTCCCCTCTATGAAATACATGTACCTTACTAGGGTTAAATGATTTATTGTTGTTGTAAATTTTTTAGGGGTAGACTTTCTGACTGTAAAGGTAGAATATATTTCATGTGGTTCTGAAAGGCCTTCAAAAAGCCAATACAGAGCTCTATTGATCAGAGATCACGTCATCACACACCCTTAATATAAACAAAGTGTAAAATTTTAGAAAAGAGAACAAAAGCGTGTCAAGAAATCGAGGTCAAAACTCTATGGCTCAGTTAAAAGATAGCTTATGCGTAGAAAAATATTGATACAGAGGTTATTAGCAGTGAATATAAAGTTATATGCCCTACTCTATCCTAGAATTCAGGGAACAGTTGAAATAAATGACTCTCCTTTGAAGAACTCAAAACCAACATACAGGACCTATACATGTATATGTACATGTACATATGCCTACTGTACATTAAAGGAGAATGAAACTCTTGGAGCAAGTTAGCTTTCGTGAAAGCAGAAAAATCAAAGAATAAGATCAACAAAAGTTTGAGTAAAATAGGACTAGCAATAGAAGAGTTATGAGCATTTGAATGTCGAGATCACTAATGCTATGGAGATTCTCCCATTGGCAATGCGACCAAGATCTATGATGTCACAGATGAACAACTCTCCCCTTTTGGACACTGAAAATATACCCCAAAACATCTCTTTTTGCTCATTCTAATCATATGACAAACGATTCATCAATGATATAATGTTGTGAAACCTCTGTACTTGTCCCGCTCTCATAAAGAGAACACCTCACCTTGCATGCCGTGTGATAGACTATAAAAGTGAGAATATAACTAAGTGAAATAAGTACTAAAGTAATGAGGGAGTTGTACGTGTGTGATATCACAGATCTTGGTCGCATTGCCAATAGGAGGATCTACATGGCATTAGTGATCTCAATATTCAAATGCTCATAACTTTCTTATTATTCATTCAATCTTCCTCAAACTTTCAACAATATGTTTCTTTGATTTTTCTCTTTGATATGGATTTAGCTGGTTTTAAGGGTTTCATTTTCCTTTAATCACACTTCCTTTTAGGAAATAATAATAGCTAAAATACAAATTATACGAAACATGAGAAAACAAGTAGGAGCTATTTATTTCATCTCATTTTAGAAAGAATGAAAACATTTTTTATACACATATTAAAAAGGTCAAACATTATGTGTAGTCCCACACATGCATTTCTAAGGTTTTTCTGGTGCACGAATCTCACAGTTGATTTGTATGCTCACTGGAAAAAAAAATACATAGGCCTATTATAATCTACAGATACTGCACATTCACTCCCAAAACATTTTATTGCAGTTCTTTTTTTTTTACTACAATCTAATCTCATGTTAAGAATTTACATGAACCATTTCAAGTTTAAAGAGAAACAAACCCTTTTGGAACAAGTGGACTTGTGTGGAAACAGAAAAATCAAAGAATAAGATCAAAGAAAGTTTTTAAAAAGTCAGACAAAATAATGAAAAAGTTACGAGCATTTGAATATTGTGATCACTAATTTTATGAAGATCCTCTCATTGGCAATGCGACAAAGATGTGTGATGTCACCTGTGAACAACTTTCCCTTTGATGGACTATAAAAATACATGTATCTCCAAAAATGTCTCTTTTTGCTCTTCCTTACAATGTATATACAAACTCTCCATCTATGATGATTTATTTTTGAAAATCTGTATTACATGCCACAAGCCTCAGCTTTTAGGGTATACACCTTCCTCTTTAAACCCAACATGTACATATTTATAATATTGATTTTTGTATGAATTAATGTTTACAAAAAATGTAAAGAAATGGAAGAAAATAAATGTTTATTTGAATTGAATTGGATGCCCTCCTATAGTATAGAAATAATACACTTATCTACTGATACATGTAGATGTGATAAAAGAAGCAGTTTAAGTGAAATACATACAAAAGTAATGGGAAAGTTGTTCACATGTGACATCACACATCTTTATTGCATTGCCAAAAGGATACATTGAAATAACGATCTCTAACTTCAAATGGTCATAACTTTCTATCATTTGTTCAATTTTTATCAAACTTTCATTGATCTGTTTCTTTGATTTTTCTGTTTTCACACAGCTATCTTATTTCAAAGGTTTCATTTTCCTTTAAGGAAAAATTAAGGAGAATTACATGAAAGAATATACTTGTCCATTGCCTGCAGATATTATCCATAGCATATGACTGGGCTCACAAGGTCAGGCATTGTACAAGTTCAACCAAAATAGATTTCAAATGGGGAACAGGTGGATCTTAGATGTTATTAGATCCAAAAAAAAATGGCTGCTTGCATATCTGGAAGAAAATGCTTCAAACACAGTGAGATTGATTGTAGACTTGAAAAAGGTCTGGGCCCCGTCTTACAAATAATTAGATTGATCCAATCAATCGTAAGTCTATGGAAATCAAGCAGTGTCATATTTTTTTCTAGAGGAGATTGGCACAATGTCCTTTGTAAACAAAGAGAAGCTCAGTGAATTTTCAAGAAAACAATAAATGCATGAATATGCTCCATAGTTCGAAAATATTTTGAACAAACATGCATAAAACATGTTGACGTTGCTGGCCGTCCATAGTTGCGATTGATCGGATCAATCGTAACACTTTATAAGACGGGGCCCTGGAATACCGTGAGTAATATTAGCACTGAGTCATCATCACCATCCTAACCAAATAATCACTATGGTTAACCCCCCCCCCCCCCTCCCTCCTCTCCATCTCTTCCTACGTTTTGTCTTCACCCTTATCACATATCACATCTACCGTAATTTTCATCACCTTCCTACATGTATCTTTGTGTCTTTATTTTCTCATTTTAATAGCCTATAGTCTCATGATCTTCTGTTTCTCCTGTCCTTGCTTCATACCTTTGAAATTCTCACACAAGTTCACTACCAGTTTTATTCTCTCTACTCCATCTCCTTCATCCTGTATTTTGACTGGGGATCTCTTGTACATTCCTTCTTCTACTTGAATTCTTCACTTTCTCCTTTCTTTCTTCCTTCTTCCTTCCTTCTTTCCTTCCTTCCATCCATCCGACCATCATTCCTTCCTTCCTACCTACATGTACCTGCCTGCTTGCATCTTCCTTTTCTTTCTTTCTTTTTTTCCTTCCTTCCTTCCTTACTTCCTTCATCCATCCTTCCTTCCTTTTTTCTTTTGTTTGTTCTTTCCTTCGTTCATTCCTTCCATCCTTCCTTCCTTCCTGCCTGTCTGCTTGCTTTCCTTCCTTTCTTTTCTTTGTTCCTTCATTCATAAATTCATTCCATCCTTCCTGCCTGCTTGCTTTCCTTCTTTCCTTTTTTTTCTTCCTTCTTTCCTTTCTTCCATCCTTCCCTCCTCTCTTTTTCTTTGTTCCTTGGTTTTTTGGTTCCTTCTTTCCTTTCTCCTGTCTTTCTTCCTTTCTTTCTTTAATTCTTTCTTTCTTTTTGTCTTTCAGACTTTTGTCAGTCTGTGCAACAATCTGTCTATCCATCCTTCCTCCCTTCTGCCTCTTCCGCATTCTTCTTTTAATAGTTCTTCCCTTCCATCTCTCTTCTTCCTTTTCAGCTCTAGCTCCTCCTCCTCCTCTCCATAATCAATACTGCATCTTTTTTTCAGATGTGAAATGTAACCTTTGTCATAATAAAAGCACTCTTCCAGTAAGGTTTTCATTTTCAAATTATCCCAAGATAGAATCCCCAAATAAGGGAAAGTGACGTCACAGCTGCCAGCATGGGATCTTAACCACCAAGGTAAAGTGTAGCTTACATGAACTCTCATTCTGCACTGAGCCTTCTCTTTGCCAAGGTAAACTGTACACTGTAAAGTGGAGCTTTGATAATACCATGTAGAGCTATTACTATGATAATACCATGTAGGTCCATGATAGTAAACACACAAACTCTAATATTATATCAAAGTCTTTCTCTTTTAAAGATCCAGATCCACCCAATCACAAAAATACTGGTATTTTGACAGTTACCTCCAAGATACATCTATCAATAACAATACTGCAAGAATGTTTGCAGGAATTTATCAAAAACAGGGGGAAAATTACAAGGGGGCTTGGGGCGATTTAGCCTCCAAAAGAGAACCGGAACCTAAAAAGGGAGCACTAAAAATCCCCACTTATTGCAAATTTGCAATGTTTAATAATAAATAATCAAATGTTGAAGATTTAGAAAGTAAGTTGTGAAAAGTAGCCTGCAAAAATTAAACAATAAATTTGTTTTGCCTGATAAAATATTATGGAAAATGGTGGACTTATGCGACAAGTAAATTATAAATACTTGAGAGGCTTGAAAAATGTCCTTTAAAGATGTTACATGTAGGCCTATCTGGAATTCCTTACTGTAAAAGAGTCTTGAAATTTAGACTATTCCTCAGTGGATGTTTTCTATTGTGTAGGGGAAAGATGGAGTAAAGTTGACCAGACAGTGTGAAGGTTCTTGAGGTCAAATCCATAGGTCACATGAAGGGCCTGCTGATAGGCTAAATATTCAGACCCCTTTCTAAAAATGCTTTCAACTTCCTTCCATTGCAATTACTGGGCAAGTCCATCGTAACAATTTCATTGAAATCACATGTAAAATAAGAATGATATGACATTCTAAATTTTGCTTAATAAAAAAAAAAAAGTAATATGCACATTATCCTGGTCAGTATACAAATGAGGTTTGTGTAACTAATGACATCACCAATTTATTATTTCATTTGAATAGATTTTATTACAAGCAATATGAAATAGTAATTGATTTTCTCCTCATTACAATGTGAACCAAAGTTTTTATTTCTCCTTGAACATGTGAACTTGCAATTAATTTATGTGATATGATAAAGAGTGTCAATATTGTTAAATCTGCAAAGCAGACTTAAATATTGTAATCCAAATAACTGTGAGTGACATCATCAACTCTCCTATTTGCATAAATTATCACAACTGTTCTGGGGAAATTATTAAAAAAGATACAATTTAAAATTTTGTAAATTTCATATTTTACATCTAATTTTTATAACATTTTCAATCTTATGCTAGTTTGAATTTTTCTTTTCCCTCAAATCAAATTTTGTTGGGTTGACTTGGTCTTTAAAAGAAACATATTTAAGTGTACAAAGTATTAAAAAAAGGGCTAGAATAATGTTGCTGTCACATTGGTGAAAATGAAACACATTAAAAATTGATGACTTTCCCCAGCAAGTGTGCATTTCATTGACTTCTTAAAAGCTTTGATCCGTAGATTTATAATGATCTGTGTATAGATCTGCAGGTCATTACACTGTTATTTGGAATATATTCCCTTCTCTCTTAAGTCTTGACCAGAAAAATACACCAGAGATCTGGGGCCCATTTCAAACTTTTTCAAAGACTACAAATTTTATAACTTTTGCCATTATTGAAACTTCTATGGTCTATGGAATCTTGATTGTAGTTGGCTGCCGAGCCTTGTTACCTTGGTAGTTGACATATTGATAAAGTTTAATACAATAGTTTGATTCCCACTTGGGTGCCCTAGCGCCCTTTGCCTTAGCTTTGGTAATAAGGCATTAATCCTCATTACCACTACCAGTCCCTCTGATTTATATCAAGTGGGAATCAAACGCGGATCAAAGGAATCCAAAACCCCCGCTCTACCGACTGAGCAATTGCACCTCCTCTCTGGAAATGGAATTAACAGCCAGGCAGGGAATTTGATAAACATGTCATAAAAATTAAAAACCTCTTTCTGGCATGCACATGAATCATATTCATGATCACACGAGTGATAATAATTGCAGTACGTTAGTTACCCTCTCCATGCCCACTTGCACTTATTACGGTACTGACTTAGTAGAATTCTTCTTCTTCTTCTTGTCAGATATTTTGCAGTCATATACTCTTCAAATACATCAATCACAGAATCATGTAATCACATATTCACTATTGGGCATAAGAAATTGCACGCGCCGGTAATGGCAGTGGCTTCCTCAGTCGCTGTTTACATGGTTTATGAAATGAGATATGATCCCTTTTTGGAGTTCGGTCTCATTTTCTCTCTCCAACTCGAACTGGGCAAACATTCATAATGTCAGGTGTAATTCTACAATACTTTTCAAAGTTACAACTTCATTACAAATACTCACACGCAGTACTACTTATTCCTTTCCAGCTATGATATCCGTTTCCAAAATCGCTGACTTTATCGTAATGATTCTACTTTATCACGGTCCACAAGTCATCGTTCATTCATCAACTTCGCTGACTGGATCATATTATCGTACGATTTTACATGCACGCATGCAATACACTGCACTGCACCTAAAGCTGCAGTGTTTACCTTAACAGGACTAAACGGCTATTGACTAAAGCTGGCGCTTTTTCTTACCTGATTTTTACGCAAAATATTTCATCCACCTCATATGAAAATATTAAAAACGTAACAGAAATGAGAGAACAGCACTGGCGTAAATCCGTGTTGATGCATGGGTGGGGGGATGACTGAAATATTTTGGCATTTTTTGCAATCATGTTTTTAGATATGCAATGAATTGTCAATTTGTCATTGATATGTCCACAGCTCGACAGTGGCGTACCGTGGGTCACGGCATTGGGGGGGGGGCACCAGCAAAATTTTTGAATCACTGAGTGAGTGCGCTCAGTTGCCAGTTATACTGACCTAATAGAGACATTTTAAGGACAATGTCATTAAACAGATATGTATCTCACTGATCAAATAATGCGAGCGCGAAGCGCGAGCTGAATTTTTTTTATATTCACACCTAAAAAGGGACATTATAATCAAATTTGTGTTATTATGATAGATACCTGTCTCGCTAAACAATGCGAGCGCGAAGCGCGAGCTAAAAACTTAGATAATTCAGACCTGACGTGGGGCATTCTAAGGTTTCTTTGTAGGAATTAACTAGGACCATACGTATTTCATTAACCAAATGATGCGAGCGCGAAGCGCGAGCTGAAAATTTTTGATATTCAGATCAGAAGAGGGGACATTTTAAGGACTGATTTTGGGAATTCATGAAGAGCAGACATATCTCACCAATCCACTAATGCGAACGTAACCACGGACAGGAAATGTTTCATATATACGAAGACCTTAACATGGGGCAATCACTTTTTGAGACATGAAAAAGAAGCATATATGTCACTACATACTCAAGTGCTGGGAAATATATTTGGTTTGTATTGACTTGAAAACGGGATGTTTTAGTACAACAGGATTATATATCTCGTTAAACAGACAGTGCGAGCACCAGGAACAATGAAGACGTAGGCCCTGGGCAAATTATAAAGTTATGATAAAAATGTTTCTTATGTGATGTAACATAACATAATTATAATATAATATATTATAATGAATAATATTTTCTTCTTTCACTATGTTTCTCTTCCTTTCTCCGTCTTTTCTCCTTTTCCCCCTTTCCCCGTTTTTTTTTTTTTTTTTGGTCAGCCAATGGGGGGGGATGTGCCCCCCCATGTCCCCCGTAGTTACGCCACTGTATGTCCATATGGCAAATACCCCTCCAATATTATTATCTTTTTAACCCCATGATGGTTTAATGGTTTTATTAGAGATTACATATATATTCTTTTGACATTCCATCTTAATCCCTTCCAAAGACCCAAACATTTATGAATTGGAAGAAACGGGGGTTTCTCTTCAATGTTATAATAAGGACATGCGTATTTCGTTTGGAAATGGTGAACTGGCTCTTTATTTGCATTTTATGATTCAATAATATTGTTTTATTTGTTAGGCGGTATTTTAGGAAGAATTTTCACCAATAGAACAATTATCTCTTGTGATTTTTTTTCCATTTCTTTCGTAAAAAGTGGGGGGATGTTTGTACAGGCCATCCCCCCCCCTCCTCAAAAAGTGGGGGGGGGGGGTATATCCCCCCATCCCCCCGGGATTTACGCCAGTGGAGAACAGGGTGTGAAAATAATAAATATAAGGGACGGATCTAACTTAGCTTTCGTCAATAAGGAAGGGGGGAATATTTCATCCACAATTTTCTCCTATTTGCCACTAAAAACTGATTTGTGTGGGTGTTTTTTAAGGGGATATAGTCCCAAACTAAAGATGAAAGATATCGTCGTGCATCATGATATAAAAAAATAAGGCCTAAATAATTATTGAGCGCGCGAAGCGCGAGGTAATTTTTTTTTTATTTGTTGGTTACACTTTCCTGCAAAGGGACATGTTAACGACTGTTTGTAATAAATCATGACGGGGATATGACCCCGGGGGGGGCCACTTACATTGACGAGTGGATACAGTGGCGTACCGTGGGTCACGGCATTGGGGGGGCACCAGCAAAAATTTTGAGTCGCTCAGTGAGCGCGCAAAGCGCGCTCAATTACCAGGTATAGGCCTATTGACCTTATATAGAGACTGTGCCATTAAACGGATATGTAATGTATCTCACCATGGACCTATTACGAAATAGGTCCATGATCTCACTGATCAAATGATGCGAGCGCGAAGCGCGAGCTGAAAATTTTTGAAATTCATACCTAAAAAGGGTCAAAATAAGCTATTAAATAAAAATAAAAAATACGTATCTGTCTCGCTAAAGAAACAATGTGAGCGCGAAGCGCGAGCCGAAATTTTTGTATTTATTGACCCCAAACAGAGACAGTTTAAGGACTATTTTTTAGAAATCAAATAAGAGAATACATATCTCACCATCTAATTTGAGTGCCAAGCGCTTGCTGATTTTGTTAGAAAACATGAAACACCTTTTGTAGTCATTGTAATCATGATTAAAATACGCATCTCACTAATCAAATATTGCGAGCGCGAAGCGCGAGCTAAAAATTTAGGAAATTCAGACCTGAAGAGAAGCATTCTAAGGCTTGTTTGTAGGAATTTACGAAGACCATACGTACTTCACGTACAAAATGATGCGAGCGCGAAGCGCGAGCTGAAAATTTTGTATATATTGAACCCAAACAGGGACATTTTAAGGACTATTTCTTTTTTTTTATCCATTAAGAGTATACATATCTCACCATAGTCATCCAATGCGAGTGCCAAGCGATTGCTGATTTTGTTAGAATCACATTCAAACACATGAAGAGCTTTTTGTAGTCATATAGTAATCTTGATTATCATACGCATCTCAGTAGCGCAAAGTGCGAGCTGAAAATATATGAAATTCAGATCTGAAGAGGGGAGAGCCTTAGAGCCTTAGAGAGATCTAAGGCTTGTTTGTAGGAATCTACTATGACCATACGTATTTCACTAAACAAATGATGCGAGCGCGAAGCGCGAGCTGAAAATTTTTGATATTTACATTAGAAAAAGAGACATTTTAAGGACCGATTTCAGGAATTCATGAAGAGCAGACAAATCTCATCAATCCACTAATTCGAACGTAAGCACGAACACGAACAAGGATTTTTTTTATATACAGACCTTAAAATGGGGCTATCACTTTAAGTAGTCATGAAAAGAAGCATATGTCACTACATAAAACAATAATAACTCGAAGTGCGATGATATATATTTGGTGCATATTGACTTGAAAACAGGACGTTTTGGTACAACATGATTGTACATGTATATCTCGTTAAACAGACAATGCTAGTACCAGGAATAATGAACAAATAGGCCCTGAGCACATTATGTTTCATAAAGTTATGAAAAAAAAAATAATTCTTATGTAATATAACACAACATATAATATAATATAACATTATAATGTACAATAAATTCTTCTTTCCCACTACGTTTCTTTCTTCTCCCTCTTTTTCTCCCTTTTCTCCCGTTTTTTTTTTTTTTTTTTTGCCAGCCGATTGGGGGGGCACGTGCCCCCCCATGCCCCCCCCCCCCGTAGTTACGCCACTGAGTGGATACCATGCGCGACCAAAAAAACACGTAAAAAGGATGTCTTTTTCAAGATAGGGCACGTTACGTACGTAACGTGATAAGGGTGTCAAAGACACAAAAATAATGAAAAAGGGTATCTATTTAGCTAGGAAAGCTACGTGTTTAGGGTCAAATTTGCGGGGATAATAAAACAAAATTAAAATGTTTTCCCAAATGTTTTATAAAGGATGTCCTTTTTGCCCCAACACTACGTGTTTTCGCGAGGTGTGGAAGGTGGGGCCGTATACTTAACCAAAATTAATGATGTGTAAAGGTAAAACCGACGACCGACGGGCCCGTGACATAATAAAATATCGCTGTATACTTGTTTAGGGGTTCATTTCAGGGAATACTTGCCAAGAGTATCGTTTTATTTCTAAAACTTGTTAAGGGTAGGGTTTCACACGCCAATACTTGTTTAGGGGTGCATTTTCAGAATATGGAAAATACGTGTTTAGGGTGCTTTTCGAGATCCCATGGTCGCGCATGGTATCCACTCGTCAATGGAAGTGCCCCCCTGGGGAAAAATCCATATTTTATCATTCGAAATAGACATGAAATTAAGCTTTGCCAAATTGATCGTGGGGCCCGGCAGCCGATGAGCAGCGCCAGATCGACGAGGCTCTATCTTAATTAAATCGTTGAACGCTAAACAGGGTAGCCGGAGACCGGGGAGAAATGGGACACTCTTGTAACTTGAAAACTTATTGGCCAATCAGCAAGACGGTTACATCAGTAAAAAGGTGTGCCTAGGCATAGATAATTAGCCAATCAGCAAGCCGGTTACTTCAGTAAAAAAGGTGTGCCTAGGCATAGCTCAAAACAGATATATCAGCTACTCTATAGCTCTACAGGCAAGTTATAAACGAGTTTCTTTTTTATACCCCTTAGATACTTTTTCATCATTTCTTGTGCCAATATTATATATTATAGGTCCTATATTATGCTATTTAGTAACTTAATAAGTATGCAAACTTCTGAAGATAAAATTGTTTGATAAGAGACAGTTTTTTTTTTTTCAAAAGAAGTCAAAGAGCTGAACTGATCCAATACAAAATTTCAAAAGGACTTGATCAAATTGACCTAAACAACTTCTTCGAGATTGATGTTCATGGTAGAACTAGAGGTCACAGCATAAAATTAAGAAAAAAACATATTTATATGCAAATTGCAAATAAGGCAAACTGCCTTTTCAATTAGGAGTGTAAATAACTGGAATGCTTTACCCGAGGAAGCAGTTTCTGAAGTCGGGTTTAACTTAAACTCAGGTTTAAAGTTGTGGTTTAAGTATGGGAAGCCAAAAGTATCAAAATTTTTATTAAGTTGTATGTTTCTTATGTTTACTGTGCTCTTTCCTGATTCATTGATCATGTTGATGGTGAAGACAATCATCTATTTATAGTTCCTATAGACAATTATGAATGATTTGAGAGCCAAATGAGCTGAAGTATGATATCTCTACTGTTAGTAATTTATGTAACAATTGGCTATCCATACTTAAACCACAACTTTAAACCTGAGTTTAAGTTAAACCCGACTTCAGAATACGGGCCATTATGTTTAAATCAGCTATTGGGAGGCACTGGAAAAAACCATCCACTAAAGTTTTTACCCTACCAGAGACTATCCAACGTGACGAGGGGCAAATAAGCTACAAGCTTTACGTCTCTATACATCCAAGTAAATCTAAGTAATAGGGACTGCAATTTTGTTTTTTTTATTGCAGAGGGGGAAATGGGACCATTTCTCCCCAGGACGTGTACTAGTTCTACTTGTGCAATTCAACTTCCATTATTGTGAAATAGACATCATTATCTTAAGATTGTTATTGCACACTAAATGATTTTCTCAAGTTTATAGTGCTTCGAGGCGAGCTGGCGTTATTTTTCTCCCATAATTTATCTAAGAGCAAACCAATAAATAATTTCCACACTTTATTTTGTTTTTCCTAAAATAATAGACAAGTATAAGTGGAAAACTTAAGCTTGCCAGCAAAACATTAAGTTAGTTTCAAATTAATATTCATGTGTTTAGGCCACAACACATTATTTAACAAGTTGCCTCGTTTACAGAGAATTTTATCCCTATTTTAGGCATAAGGATATTTACACAGGCGCGTAGCCAGGGGGGCGGTGGGGGCGGTCGCCCCCCAAAAACTCTCCCAAAAAGAAAAGAAAAAAGAAGAGGAAAAGGAGAAAAAGAAAAAGTGAAAGGAGAAAAGAGAAGAAAGGTATAGCTCTTGTTGTTTTTTCCTTCTTTTTGGTCAAAAGAATAACAACATAAACGAGACGTTCTTCTCTCTTCATGCTATAAATTTGCTTCCGCGGGAAAAATATCAAAATTGCCATTCTCTTTTGTTTCCCACATCTTTTTTCTACTCTATGTTTCCCCTTCTTGAATGTGGAAATCGTATGTTCTTGCCAGAAATTATAAAGTATACATGGGTGTAAAGAGTATGAAAAGTATTTTTTAAATATTGCATTGATACAAAATGTTGGCTCTTCTGTTCGGAGCGGGTAAACATTACCGTCACTCCCGAGCCCCCAAGTGCTTTTTCTTCCGCTTTTCAGCAAGCAATTTTTGGCAAAGTGTCTGCTCAAAGGGGGAGGAAATAAATTCGTGCCATGCTAGTTGCAGTAGTATGTACGATATTAAACTTTATTCTATATCGCTGCACATCCATCTCCTGTCTTATTTTGCGTCATTGATTTGAAATTTTGAATATCACTGAAGCTTCTTAATAAAAAAAAAGAGGCGCTTAATATGAGCGATATTTTTTTTCTTCCAAAATAAATCACAGAGGTTTCAGCCGTGCTTCGCGAGCATGGGAAATGAAAAGTCCTTCTTCTAGCTTGCATCATCCCTTTAACATTTTGGGATCGTTTTTCTTCTTAATTGTGTTATATATATTCTAAGATATATACAAATTAGAACAGGTTAAAGTTTCAGATAAATTTCTAAAAATCAGAGCGGGAAGGAATAGGGCCTATTTTCTTCTGTATATACCAATTTTCTACTCTGTTTTGCGACTTGAGTTAACGAAATTTAATGTGGATATACTTTTTACACTCAAATCTGATGTGACCAAGATAGGCATAATTGTATCATTTCTTCTTTCTCTTTTTTTAAACGTTTTAAGCTTCCGCGCTTCGCGCGGAAAGAGAAATTATTTAAATATTCTCCAATCTTTTCCCATTTTTTGGAGAGCTCATAATTTCTTTCGAAAACAATTTTTTTTAAATCACAGCAAGTTAATATTCGAGTTGATAAGGGTACTTGAGACGCCTTCTTTTGATTTGAATTCGATGAGATATAAAAAAATTCCCTGCACCCTCCCCCCTAGGGAGCGCGCTTCGAGCGCTCTGTAAGTGCTGGCACGCTTCGCGTGCACTTACCACCCCCTCCAAAATTAAATCCTGGCTACGCGGTAGCACTTACATCACAACATTTTATTTGGGCAACCGACGAGATAATTATCCCAAATGCCAAAAATTTTTACAAGTTCTTTATGCTTTTTGCCATTAAGAAATCAACCCAATTTATTTCATTAGAATTGTTCATAATTCATTATTCTTGGTTAACAGCAGTAAAAGTTATTACACAGTCTACTAGAAGGGCAATTACATCATACATCATTATGTCAAATAACCTAGGCCTAGGTTGTTCTTTGTTTTAAGTGCCCTTTTCAAACGAGGAAGTGCCCCCCACTCTCAGATTTACACGTACCTCATGGGATAGGACGGTTAGGAAAAATCATGTTTTCATAATGTGACTCGTTCACTTCTGTATTTTTCATTGTTTTACAAATAATTATGGTTTTTCAAGGAGGGAAAATGTCTGCAGTCTGAGTTGCTGCTTTGTTACCCCAAAATTAAGGGTTTCAAAAATAATTAATTAAACAAAATAGAATAATGTAGGGGTGGCAATTCATACTTCATTATATACTTCAGTATCTATCAGTGGCGTACCGTGGGTCACGGCATTGGGGGGCACCAGCAAAAATTTTGAGTCACTTATTGCTCATTGAGCGCGCGAAGCGCCCTCAGTTGCCAAGTATACTGACCTAATAGAGGCATTTTAAGGACAGTGCCATTACTGATCAAATAATGCGAGCGCGGAGCGCGAGCTGAAAATTTTTGGTATTCAGACCTAAAAAGGGACATTATAAGCAAATTTTTGTAATCATGATACGTACCTTTCTCGCTAAACAAACAATGCGAGCGCGAAGAGCGAGCTGAAATTTTTGTATATTTTGACCCCAAACAGGGACATTTTAAGGACTGTATTTTAGGAATCGATTGAGAGTATACATATCTCACCATAGTCATCCAATGCGAGTGTCAAGCGCTTGTTGATTTTGTTAGAATCACATCTAAACACGTGAAGCACTTGCAGTCTTTGTAATCATGATGAACGTACGCATCTCACTAATCAAATATTGCGAGCGCGAAGCGCGAGCTGAAAATTTAGGAAATTCAGACCTGTAGAGGGGCATTCTAAGGCTTGATTGTAGGAATTCACTAACACCATACGTATTTCACTAACCAAATGATGCTAGTGCGAAGTGCGAGCTGAGAATTTTTTATATTTAGATCAGAAAAAGGGACATTTTAAGGACTGATTTTAGGAATTCATGAAGAGCAGACATATCTCACTAATCCACTAATGCGAACGTAAGCATGGAAAGGCAATATTTCATATTAAGACCTCGTTAAACAAACATTGCGAGCACCAGGAACAATAAAGACATAGGCCCTGAGCAAATTATGTTTAATTCATAAAGTTATGAAAAAGAATGTTTCTTATTTAATATAACATAACACAATTATAACATAATAATAACATTATAATGAACAATACTTTCTTCTTTCCCACTACGTTTCGTTTCCTTTCTCCCTTTCCCCGTTTTTTTTTTGCCAACCGATGGGGGGGGGGGGGGGTCACGTGCCCCCATGCCCCCCCCCCCCGTAGTTACGCCACTGGTATATATATAGTACACACATTATGATCATGGTTTAGCTTGACAAATTTAAAAAGTTATAAGGAATCTTTCCTGATTATGCAAAAATGTCCAATTTCTCCCCTACGCAGCAGCAACTCCCATCTGTTAACGTCTGTTGGTCCGACGCGACCGGGGTTTGAACTCTCGACCTCCTGTTTGTAAGACGGACACTCTACCAACTAAGCCAACACACCGGTACAAGTACCATTACAAGTGAAAAAACAAGAACAATATTATATCTCGCTTATCAATTAATGAGATGGCGCCAAGCGTAAGCTTATATTTAGACCTGGATACTGAACATTAATAACTGAGAACAGGATATGGGTGTTTAAAAACAATTTTGAATACTTAAAAAAAGGAGCAAGCTGTATCTCAACAACCAAATAATAATAATGCGATCTGATAGTTTTTATATACTATATTATGAAAGGGAACCCCTTAAAGGTCAATTGCACCCCAGAAAAATATTGATTTTAATAAAAAGAGAAGAATTCTATACAAGCATAACACGGATAATTTCATCAAAATCGGATGTAAAATAAAAGTTGTGTCATTTCTAAGTTTCGCTTATTTTTCACAAAACAATTATATGCACTACTCGGTGATAATATGGAAATGAGACTCGGAGTCCGATGATGTCCCTCACTCCTTATGTTGTTTTTTATTGTTTGAAATATACAATATTTCATTTTTTATAGATTTGACAATAAGGACCAACTTTGCTGATCTATATATGTTAAAGCAATGGTAGTTCCACATGTTTCACAAAGTTACAATGAGGAGAAAATTATAATATTTCATAAATATATATTTTATATATTATTTATGTATTTCAGTCCCCGCATTATTTTGGTTACTGACCAGGATACTCTTTTGTAAAATTGAAGTTCAAGTTCAAGTTTTATTTTCCATTTCCATTATCAACATTATAAGCAAATACAAATCAAACATGCATTATAAATATAAACAAATACAAATGAAATATGATAACAATGATTACAAATCAATTGCAAGTTCCAAAACATTTGTAAAATAGGTTTAACAGAATCTGATATGGAATTGAGGGGATCCACTAAAAACCATTGCTTGTAGAGCGTGGATCTCCTAAAAATAGTATATTAAACATTTGAAAAATGGGACTCATTCGCAAGTGTAAATACAATAAGTTAAAATAGAATATTGGAAATAATAATAAGATGGTGAGTAATAGTGAGAAATGATTAAAAGATGACAGAGATACGGAACGATACTAAAAACTAAAAAGAAAACAGACACATGACGAAGAATAGAGGGGAGAGAGAAGGAATAAATTACTGAAAGGGGAGCGAGAGAGGGAGAGGGCAAAGATAAGTGGGGGGGGGGGGAGGGGGGGGGAGACAGATAGAGAGGGAGGCACACACACACACGCAGATTATGTGGAGAGAAAGGGTCAGAAAGAGAGAGAGGGGGGGGGGGGAGCAAGAACGAGAGTGCAAACGTAGATCAAAGAGAGTGTGACTTAATAGCGTGCTTAGACAATACTAAAATATACAAACTAATTAATTTCTTTGGTAAGACAGTAACATAAATATTTTTAGTTTTCTCTTAAAGGAGTGGATAGAGGGGGCCTGTTGAACATCTTCATGGAGTGAATTCCAAAATTTGGGGGCTGTGGAAATAAAAGTACTTTGCCCAAAACGAGTTCTTAAGATAGGTAGATGAAAGTTATCGGCTTGTCTGGTAGGATACCTATTTATGAAAATTGTTATTTTGAGAAAACAAATCATGAAATGCAAAAGAAACCATATTGTTTTTATACATGTACATAAACTGTCCAAGCTGAAATTGGTATAAGTCTTGAATCTTTAAAATTTTATAATCAAAGAAAAGCGGATCAGTGTGAGAACGGGGGTGTGAGAATGAAATAATACGAAGGGCTTTTTTTGTAATAATAATATTTTGTTAAGTAAACTTTGGTGGGTATTGCCCCAAACAAGGATCCCATAGTTGATATATGGTAATATAAGAGAAGAATATAATGTAAGTAGAGAAGTAACAGGTAAAACGTTTTCAACCTATTCATGATGCCTATATTTCGGGATATTGTTTTACAAATATTATCAATATGGCATTTCCAGGAGAGTTTGCTATCTACATGAACTCCCAAAAAATTAATTGAGGAGACACTTTCCAATTGAAAATCTTCAATAAAAATGTCAAAAGGTAAGGAATCTATGGTATTACTGAATAAAATGTATTTAGTTTTTTTAAGGTTAATTGATAATTTGTTAGCTCTGATCCAATTCAAAATATTAGTTAATTCAGAGTTTATTATGTTAACAAGTGTAAGTGGATCATTGTGAGAGAAGAATAGATTTGTGTCATCAGCAAAAATAATGAAAGATAAAATGTTAGATGCTCTGCAAAAATCATTTATGTATAAAATAAACAAGAGGGGTCCCAGAATACTTCCTTGTGGCACACCACAATTAATATTACACAAATTAGAGGAATGGTCATTAAGAAAAACAAATTGTTTTCTGTTAGAGAGGTAATTCCTGAACCACTCCAAGGCCTTCCCACGTATGCCATAATGCGATAATTTATGAAGTAGGATGTCATGATTAATAGTGTCGAAGGCCTTGGAGAAGTCCAGGAAAATACCGACCATGTGTGAAGATTTATCGACAGCATGAGCAACTTTTTCAACAAAGGATAATAAGGCGTGAATTGTACTGTGCTTTTTTCTAAATCCAAACTGGAAATTTGAAAAAATGTTATTATCATTCAAAAATGTAATCGTTCGGGTATATATGAGTTTCTCCAGAGTTTTAGAAAGACATGGTAGTAGGGAGATAGGTCGATAATTGTTAATATTCGGTCTATCTCCTTTCTTATAAATGGGAATGACTCAAGTCCACCTCTGAATAATGTTGATTTGAATCAATAGAGAAAAATTAGAAAAGTATAATGCTGAAAATGTCATCAAAATCGGATGTTATATAAAAAAATGATATGACATTTTAAAGTTTCGCTTATTTTTCACAAAGCAGTTATATGCACAATTTGTTTTTGTTACATGCAAATGAAAGTCCCTCAATCCGTCATTTTTAAATTATTGTTTAAATTATACAATATTTCAATTTTTACAGATTTGACAACTTGACTGAACCATAAAATGTTAAACTATGGTAATTTCACATGTTCAGGGCGAAATAAAACTTTGTTCGCAGGACAATGAGGAGAAAATTAGAATATTTCATATAATATAATACAAAAGAAATAGTGAGTGATGTCATCAGTTCCCTCATTTGCATATAACTGTTTTGTGAAATTAAGCGAAACTTTAAAATGTCATAACTTTCTTATTTCACATCCGATTTGTATGAAATTTTCAGTGTTATATATGCTTGCTGGATTTTTCTCATTTTATTCAAATCGACTTATTGTAGGTGTGGACTTGTCCTTAATTTAAAGACAAGGGGGGGGGGGCGGTGGGAACATTTATTGTTGCGTTGACATCCCCCATGCACACTTTAAAAAATAATTTAAACAACGCTGTTTACAATGTGAATCGCAAAGTAGTTGTTTAAAAAATATTAAAATCTTAAACAACAAATTTCAAATTCAAGTATTTAATCATCAATAATTCAAGCATTTATTTTGTTTAAAATGTTTTAACAACTACTGTACGATTCACATAGTAAATAGCGTTGTTTAAATTATTTTTAACATTGCATAACACAAAATATATTCCTCGGCTCAAACGCCCATGAACCTTGGTGAAAGTCTGAGTAAGTTTTTCCGTCCTTCCCCATATTGTTTCACCCAGAGGTGCGAAGAGAAGTTAAAAGGGGGTGGGGGCACTGTTACCCATGCAGCCCCCATGATCGCCGTCCCTGGCTTCACCTCGCAAAAACTCTTAACAATAGATCGATCAATATACCGTCTACAAGAATAGGACGGCATGGTCCAATAATCGGGAATAATTATCCAACATCGATCAGCCATCGATCGAAATAAGCTTTACAGATAAAGTGGATTTAAAGGCAAACTTATTGAACTCTATAGCCAAATACATCCACAGTTATCACGCAGCATACTGAGCACATTATGAGAAGCGGTATTTTGGAACTTTTTGGAAGATACCTTTGTCGTCAAGTTGAATCATATTCTACACTTGGATCATTTAAACGATTTTTTTAAATTTGTTTAATGATAGATGGTCCAACTTTTCCTCGATCAAACGCTGTCAACTCGTCTTGGACACTTTCAAATCAAGTGAAAGTTCTTTTGAAATAACGGCGAAAGCCGAAGTTTAAATCCAATTTCGCCAGAGATAACATCAAAAGTCAGCGTCACAAACAAACGATATAATTGAATTATGGATTACTGACAAGAAGTTTGGATGACATATACGCAAGGTAACTAATATTTGAACTTCTTTTCAGAAATATGATATAACTTTTTGTTAGGTTCGCTTTCTCATCAGTGTATTCTGGGTGATATATTGAATGATAATATTGGCTATATTCAAGATGATGATTCACGCACAGGAAGGATGATGATGTGCAAAGCTAATTTCTGAACTTTAAATTGGTAATAAAAGGACAAAAATGCTTACTCTAAAGACTAATCTGATGATATTGATAAACATCAATGAAGGAAAATGACTATTTAATTAATGAACTGAATTATTCGACCTGAAGTAGAATTATTCAATTGAATGACCAATACATGGTAATTGCTCGATTCTGTTTGAATATATAACCATGATTCTATTTCGAATTCTATACCTCTAGTTACATTACTCATTTTAGCCATTCTAATTAATCCACATTTCTAATGCTCTCTCTAAGGTAAAGTCCAGTTTTAACTTTATATAATTGAACTGAGACAAGATATTCACAATGCTTCTGTTGCGACGTCACTTCAAAGCAATAACCATCCTCCTCATCACCCTCATCATCTGCCTATCCGTTCTCCTCATCATTGACGGAATCAAAGATAAAGGTAAATAAACAGCAAGTATTTCTTTTATACTACTTGTTCCCCTTCTTATTCATCTTCTAACATTTATTTTCTTCTTTCTTCTTCTATCCTCTTCATGTTTCATTATATGTATATATATTTGTTTTGTTTTGAAACATTTTTTTTAAATTCAATATATTCATAATCAAACATATCATACATGTATCACAAAACATTACAAGACGAAATAAATATTGCAAATAATTATTAAAGGTGACACTTGATCACACTTACTGAAAATTACATATCATAAGACTAATATTACAAAACATTGTTTAATACATGTACATAATTGGAAAAGGAAAAAAAAAGTAATAATAAAAATGAAATATACGCATCCATTCGTTACTCTAACTCAACCTGTTTCCATTTCTGAAGTTGTATTGCAAATTAGGAATTCCTCTCTTGTGCAATCTTATATTCCTCTTCCCTATATTTTCTGCAATGTTTTATTATGATTCCAACAGGTGGCAAAACAGCTTCCTGCCTTGCAGAATAAATCTCTTTTTAACTATTAAAATGACTGCATTTAAACTATTTGAACTTCCATCAATCCCTAACAAAGTGACTTCCATGGAGAGATTCTCCAATTCTTTTAATCTTAATTTATGTCCAATATTTTTCCAAAGTGCTTGAACATTCGGGCAACTTTTAAATAAATGATCAAGAGTTTCAACTTCTTGGTAACAAAACGAACATTTGTTAGATGAATGGAGTTTATCATTTGTGTAAATAACCCCGTGCAGCTGTTTAAACTGAAATTCCCTAAGTTTACAATGTCAATGCACGGTAGAAAAACGCGGTCTCATGATAATATGCCGAATTTGTTTTACTGTTAAACCTGTAAAAATGCGATTGATTTTATGCATTCATCCGTATTTTTTAAACCGTTAATAAAATATCTATATAATTGCTTTGAACAGATCTTGTCTAGAATTACATTTCTTCCTAATAGTTCTTAAGAGATATTGTCGTCATGGGACTGATTACTTTGTAATGGATTAAGCCTGAATGAATGTTTCCACCCAATTGGCAGAGCATCATATATACCATATATTTTTAAAATATCATTATAGGGTCCAAACCGCGGTTTGAAAAGTAAGATACTGGCCTTAAATGGCCGTTTCCATCAATCAAATGAGTAAGTTTAAATATCTTATGAGTATAGAGTTTTATATCAAATACCATTTTGCTATCAATACAAACATGTTTGTTAGTGTTTGAAACACAATCATTCTCCTTTGTCCTACATTCTTCCATTCCTTGCCAAACTCTTAACATTTCAACATAGAATGTTGGTAACTTAACTTTGATCTTGGCGGTATTATAATTACATTGAAAAATGAACACACCACCAATTGATTTACATAAACTATTGAACAGCATTTTCCATTCATCTGATTGTTACAATATAATAATCTTTTCATCCACATTACACGTTGTACTATAATAAAAACTTCAAAATTTGTTACTCGTAAACCTCCATTTTCATAGTTTTGATACATTGTGTTTCTTTTTATTTCATCTTGTCCATTCCAAATAAATTCGAATGTGATTCTTTCTATTTCCACATAAACCCACTTCGGGACCACAATCAAAGATGAGACATAAATAACTTTTGAAAGTGCATAGGTTTTTAGAAGATGAATTTTCCCTAATATAGTCAAATCTCTTTGCTTCCACCAACTCAATAACTTTTTTTATTTTGCTTAATATTTCTTTGTAGTTCATTTCTTTTTAACCTTCACATCCATGGTAAAATATATTCCCAAAATCTTCACTTCTTTAACCATATTCCATCCTTTTGGGACAGAGTCCTGGTTTGTACTGGTTCCTAATCTCATTAAAGTTCTGTTGAGACCACTTAATTTACCAAAAACATCAAAAAGTAATTCAAGTCTTTCTTAGGACCGTTCATCTCGTACAAAAATCGATACATCATCAGCTTACAGCACTTGTTCAACTTCATTCTGAGCCAATAAAATACCCCTAACCCCTGTATCATTTCTTATAACATTTGCAAGTAATTCAATAGATAATATACAAATGTATAAGGCGAGAGGGGATATATATATATATATATATATATATATATACATCCCCTCTCGCCTTACATTTGTATATTATCTATTGAATTACTTGCAAATGTTATAAGAAATGATGTATCTCCACCAAGGGCGGATCCAGAATTTTCCAAGGGGGGGGGGTGGCAAATTTTTCGGAGGATATTTATTACGTACCCGAACAATTTTGACAAGCAAAAAAAAAAAAAGGTCTTCAATTTCAAAAGTGGGGCAAACTCGGTTTTAATCATGGCATTTTTACATTATAAATTTTAATTTTGCTTCTCAAATGGGGGGGGGGGGGGGGGCACGTGCCCCCCTGGATCCGCGCCTGCTCTCCTCGTCATTGAAATAGTCATCTTCACCAACATGATCATGCTATCACCACCACAATCAATCAATCAATCATCACCATCATCATCATCATTAACATCATCTTCATCATCATCAACATCATCATCTTCATCAACATCATCATCATCATCACCATCATCTTCATCATCATCATCGTCATTAACATCATCATCATCAACATCATCATCATCATCATCATCATCATCATAATTATGACCAACACCACCACCACAACCAACACCACCATCAATCAATCAATCAATCAATCAATCAATCAATCAATCAATCAATCAATCAATCAATCAATCAATCAATCAATCAATCAATCAATCAATCAATCAATCAATCAATCAATCAATCAATCAATCAATCAATCAATCAATCAATCAATCAATCAATCAATCAATCAATCAATCAATCAATCAATCAATCAATCAATCAATCAATCAATCAATCAATCAATCAATCATAATCATCATCATACCACCACCACCGCCATCATCATCTTCATCATCTGCATGATCTCAATCATGATCATAATGATGATCTTCATTACATGATTATTGTCGTCTTTGTCATCATCATATCATTTTTTTCTTTCATCATTTTTTCTGGACTCTTGCTTGTTTACTTTATCTCCTCCTAATTTATATTCTTCTCATCCATTCTTCCTCTTTTTTTATTTCATAATCACTTTCCACTTCATCTTAATCATCATCCTCTTCACCATCAGAAAGTTGGTCTTCTTTTTCTCTGTTTCTCCTAGCTCTTTTTCTCTGTCATCTATCTATCTATTTCTTTATTTATTTATGTTTATTTTGTTGGTTTATTTATTTATTATTATTAATTTCATTAAATATATATATATATTTTTTTTTTTTTTTGGGGGGGGGAGGGATTATGGTAATTTTATTATTTTTGTATTTGGCTACAACACTGATATAATGCCCATCATATAATTTTTTGTTTGCTCCTTATCTCTTCATTCTTTTCAGTAAATGGCAGAGAAGTTCAAGGATTTTCATCGTCAATCAGGAGGCTTCGACCTGTAGATGTGTCTGGTGTTGTCAAGGAGGTCGCATCCCGTATCAACATCGACATCACCAACCGCAACAATGTTTCATTCAACGAGGACGCAGTCTCTGCCGTTGGTGATGAGAGTGACAGTGATGAGTGGTTAGATGATGATGATGGAATCGTGCTCTACCCTGATGATAACGAAGATGAGGATGATGTCAAGAATGATGCATTTGATGGTGAAGTCATTGATGATCACAATGATGGAAACGATGAGGATACAGAGCAGATCCCTCAGGTATATACACTGCAAAAACGCCGGTGTTAATTTAACACCAGCCTGGTATCTATAACAGTACACACCCGAGAGGTGTTGAAACAACACCGGATTGGTGTTGGGCTAACACAAATTGGCATTTATGCAACACCAATATCGGTTTGATTATTAACTGGTGTTTTTTCAATGCTTCTCTGGTGTGGACCGATATAGATACCGGGCTGGTGTTAAATCAACACCGGAGTTTTTGCAGTGTACTCCCCCCCCCTCCATTCTGCACCTGCACTTTTACATTAAATATAATTTGTAATTGTTTCCGGGGTTGCCACGTAGTCAAGCAAAGCTTAGAGTGGCAACATCTGCAACCTTCTTAAAATTGTTATAGAAGATACAACCTTGCTCATATTAAAAAAAAACCCATTTTGTTATGTACCATGTTTTTTTCTTTATTTTGTGTTTGAAAGAGTTGCATGAACAATAAATGAAAATGAAATTTTTTGTTTATCATCATGAAATACATTAGTTATATTGAGTTTTATAATATTATGTAGGCCCATCTGAAATTAGCAAAAAGGACAAAAGTGAAGTGACCCCAGAGAAATGACATGAAAGTTTCTGTTTAAATTTTGTAAGAAACAGATAAGGTCTCTAGCTACGATTCCCATGATAATTCCCAAAGTTTAAATACTTTGTGAATTTGATATTCAGAATGTTTATGAGTATGTGTTTTTGAAAAAAACAAGGTTGGCCAATCCGTAAAAAAATGATTTGTTTTTCCAAAAATGTATGGGTCACATACCCTATTTTATTATTGGACTATTGAATATCTGGAATAGTGAAACTGCAGGATAACAAATCCTTTTTCATTTTCAAATTTATAACCATCTTTGTGCGAGTACATGCAATTTGCGTGTCATGATAACAAAACATCAGACTAACGAGCATATACATCTTTCACCTTTATTTATTTCAATGTACACTCTTAAAAATAAGGTGCTGATTTGAACCTATTCTTGCCCCATTTTTGGAACATTTTATGGTTCTCCAAAGGAGCAGAATGGGTTCTAAACAGTCATTTGAACTATTTTTTGTTCTATAAAAACCCCTTTAAGATTTTATTATTTTTTTTTACAAGAGGTTTTGTTGTTGTGAGAACCCTACCAAATTTGAATAGTGTTCTTTATAGAACCTATGGGGTTCTTAACGCCATCAAGAATATCATAGGTCGTATAGAAAACCTTAAAGGGTTCCTTTTTAACCAAAAACGGTTCTAGAGGACTGTTTAGAACCCTTTTCTACTTCCTTGGAGAACCTTAAAAGGTTAAAAAAAAAGGGGCACAGAAATGTTTTAAAATTTCTAAGAGTGTATAGGCGTAATTATTATATGTCTATTTAATCGCCACCCCTCATATTTTTCCTATAGATGAATAAACTAGAGCAGTTAAACATTGACCCCGCCCTGCTAAAAACCAAGGATAAAATGATCGCCAGACAGGATCACTTACACAAGTCATGTGATCGTCTCGGCCTGCACATACGCGATCTTGACGACCCGAAGGACATGAGCGACATCATTGATCACAAAGGGAACCTGGATACACTCTTTTGGAATGACAAGTACAAGTTTGTTACGTCTGTAATTTTCAAGGTAAGATAATCAAAACTTGATTGATGACCGTGGGTTGCGAGATGGTCATTGATTCTCTACTGTATTATATATATATATACACTACTCAAAAAAAGTTAAGGACCACTTTTTAAAACGTACATAAAGATTTTATACAAGGTGTTTTATTTCTGGAAATACCTCAGTACAACTGTCCTAAATGTCCTTAAACACGCTGTAATCAATTTCACGCATGGGTGGTTTCAGTTGTTGCACAATGTCTCTCGCATCACTGCACATCCTGAAAAGTGGGCCCCGAGGGGTATCAGCTACCGACATGAAGTGGTAAAAACGAATGTCTGAGTGTCTTTCAGGCAGTTCAGTAACGAGTGTGACCACCTCCTGCAGCAATAACGGCTTCACAGCGTTGTCTCATGGAGCTGATGAGGCGATTGATGTCTCTGACGTCCAGTGCATCCCATGCAGCCTCCAGAGCCACACCCAGCTGCTGCAGTCCAAGTGGATGGGCTTCGAGCTGCTCGAGACTCCTCCCCATCATGTCCCAGACGTGCTCTATCGGGTTTAAGTCCGGGGACCTCGCTGGCCACTCCATACGCTCAATCCCCTGGCCCTCAAGGAACTCGGTCACCACCCTAGCTCGGTGGGCACGGGCATTGTCATCCATGAAAATGATGTTTTGTCCCACATTTTCTGCAAATGGCACCACTATAGGTTCAAGGACCTCATCCCTGTACCTCACTCCTGTCATTGCTCCCCCTGGGACCACGTAGAGACGAGTACGGTTGGCGTAGGTGATGCCTCCCCACACCATGACGCTGCCTCCCCCATAACGGTCATGTTCTGCAATACAGGGGTCTGCAAATCTCTCTCCTGGTCGCCTCCAGACTCTCGAAACTGGTCGGCCACTGCGGGGTCTCTCGGAGTATAGCCCTGTCTCTCGGTGTCTTTGATTTGCTCTGCTAATGACACTGTGTGACACGCCCATCCTTCTGGCTACTCTTCGCTGACCGAGGCCAGCTTCCAGCATCCCTAGGGCTCTGGCTACATCTGTTTCACTTAGGTGGTGTCTTGGCATTGCTGTTGTAGGCAAGTTATTGATTGTACAGACTAAAGACGGAAAATGCTTTGGAAGACACTTGTCTTATGGCCCACTGCAATGATGCCAGAGACATCATGAAAGAACTGCATGTGTGAAATTGATGTCATTGTGTTTGATGGCATTCTGGACAGCTGTATCTTGGCATTGCTATTGTCAGCAAGTTGTTGATTGTAGAGACTAAAGACAGAAAATGCTTTGGAAGCCACTTTTGTACGGGCACATTGCAATGATGCAAGAGACATGAAAGAACTGCATGTGTGAAATTGATTTCATTGTGTTTGATGGCATCCTGGACAGCTGGATAGCAATGCCAAGACACCACCTAAGTGAAACAGATGTAGCCAGAGCCCTAGGGATGCTGGAAGCTGGCCTCAGTCAGCGAAGAGTAGCCAGAATGATGGGCGTGTCACACAGTGTCATTAGCAGAGCAAATCAAAGACACCGAGAGACAGGGCTATACTCCGAGAGACCCCGCAGTGGCCGACCAGTTTCGACAACCCCTAGAGATGATCGCTACTTGACGAATCTCAGCCTCCGCAACCGCTTTCACAGTGCACGCCGCCTCAACAATGACTTCGCTGCAGCAACTGGAGTGATTGTTTCCACTCAAACAATCCGTAACCGACTTCACAGAGCCAATATGCATGCCAGACGGCCAGCTCAGTGTGTCCCACTCACCCCTGCTCACAGAAGAATTCGTCTCAACTGGGCCCGGGAGCATGTCAGATGGACCAGACAGCAATGGCGTAGAGTTCTGTTCACAGATGAGAGCAGATTTTCCCTTGACCACAATGATGGACGTTCGAGAGTCTGGAGGCGACCAGGAGAGAGATTTGCAGACCCCTGTATTGCAGAACATGACCGTTATGGGGGAGGCATCATCTACGCCAACCGTACTCGTCTCTACGTGGTCCCAGGGGGAGCAATGACAGGAGTGAGGTACAGGGATGAGGTCCTTGAACCTATAGTGGTGCCATTTGCAGAAAATGTGGGACAAAACATCATTTTCATGGATGACAATGCCCGTGCCCACCGAGCTAGGGTGGTGACCGAGTTCCTTGAGGGCCAGGGGATTGAGCGTATGGAGTGGCCAGCGAGGTCCCCGGACTTAAACCCGATAGAGCACGTCTGGGACATGATGGGGAGGAGTCTCGAGCAGCTCGAAGCCCATCCACTTGGACTGCAGCAGCTGGGTGTGGCTCTGGAGGCTGCATGGGATGCACTGGACGTCAGAGACATCAATCGCCTCATCAGCTCCATGAGACAGCGCTGTGAAGCCGTTATTGCTGCAGGAGGTGGTCACACTCGTTACTGAACTGCCTGAAAGACACTCAGACATTCGTTTTTACCACTTCATGTCGGTAGCTGATACCCCTCGGGGCCCACTTTTCAGGATGTGCAGTGATGCGAGAGACATTGTGCAACAACTGAAACCACCCATGCGTGAAATTGATTACAGCGTGTTTAAGGACATTTAGGACAGTTGTACTGAGGTATTTCCAGAAATAAAACACCTTGTATAAAATCTTTATGTACGTTTTAAAAAGTGGTCCTTAACTTTTTTTGAGTAGTGTATATATATATATATCACTTTTATCATCTCTAAAAAATGGGAATAGTTACTTTTCATTATAATTAGTGCTTCCTTTGTATGCTAAACAATGTTCGCAGAATTTCCATTGCAGGTTTTTTATTGTTTCAAGACCACCACATTTACAATTAAGTTTATGCATTTCTTTGTAAATATTGATGAAATACAACGTGTACACGTGCATCAAAAATGGACTTTCAAAATGGGCCTAATATACATAATACTGTATGATCTAATGTGGGAATAATGTCCAAATCATATTAGAAGCATAACAGATCATTTATATTATTGAATATGACTTAAATGAAAAAAAAATAATAAATTCTGCGCATAATTATACATCAAATAGCTAATTGTAAGCTAGAAAAATATGGGTTATGATTAGAATCGTTCTACATTGATCATTATATTTTTTGCCCCCTTTTCCCCCAGAGTGGATCAGGTAACTGGAAGAAGTTCTTGAAAGAGCTTGCGGCCAGGCAAGGTAACACAATCACAAACTTCCCATCCCAGCTGCAGAAAGCAAAGTATAAGCCGGATAAACCGATATCCATTCTGAAGAAAACACCCCTGGAAATCAAATACCGACTAAAACACTACCTGAAGATTGTGACGGTAAGGCACCCGCTTATACGCCTCCTCTCGGGGTATCGCGATAAATTCATCGAACACACGGATAAATTCCGCAAGGACATCCCAAAGATGATTATCGATTCACGTAAAGGAGACGCACGCAGGAATGGACCAAAGCACGTGACTTTTCCCGAGTTCGCCAACTTTCTGACGCGAAATTCGCAGAACTTGAAAAGCGGTGATCCACACTGGACGCCACAATACATCCGCAGCCGACCGTGTGAGCAAAATTATGACGTCATCGTTAAACTAGAAACGTCAGACGAGGATATCGATTTTGTGAAGCGTGTCGTTGGTATCGATGATAAAATGTTGTTCAAAGAGGAATATACAGACCGGCATACGGTGAGCAATACTGAATCGGTTGTTATATCACATTTTCAACAGTTGAGTGAAGAAACATTCCAAAAAGTTTGTGATTGTTACAGCTTGGATTTTGAACTGTTTGGCTATTATCGGCCGAAAAGTGTGAAAGATGTTGGTCAAATATTTGAAGACTTCTTTTGATTCATGCGATTGACGATACTGTCCAGTATCCATCAATGGGGAGGTTTCATGGAGTGATTTGTCAGGATTTTCACTGATAACTGTTAAAAGCTACTGAAATCCTTGTATCTGATTGGCTAAGAGTACATTTATAAGTGAAAATTACTGATATGCTTGTGAAACCTTCCTGTGGATAATGAAAGACTTTATAAACAGTGGGTTAACCCGTTGACTGCTGATTTTTAGAATTCCCATAGGTTTGTCGAGGAGCCACAAAGTTCCAGTGAAAAATGGGTTAATCATGATATGAGCGATAGATGGAGGCCAGACAATGGCTAGTAAAGTTTAGTGTTGATCTTATCACACCCCTAACCCTGGATTTAAAGAAAAAGATAGGAACAAACACCATCGGACATGATGGCTCAGTGGTAGAGCGCCTGCCAAGTAGGCCGTGGGTTCTATCCCCGGCCAAGTCATACCTGAGACTTTGAAAATGGGACCTACTGCCTCCATGCTAGGTGCTTTGCATTTAGATTGGAGAAGGGTAATGATAACATAATTACATGTAATGCAGGGCCCACTGGAAGAACAGCTTACAGTAGAAGAAGCTACATGTGGTAAAGAAGAGTAATAATTATTTTTGTTACATTTACATTGCAGATTAAGATTGACATACTTTGGGTATGATTTGTAAAAATATGTTTTTTCTCTGAAGAAAATTTGATAGACTATAATTCGGTTACACTTCGTAATTCCGAAGGTTCTTTATTCCGAAGGTTTGTAATTCCGAAACATGCAAATTGCCTATAACTCGATGTTCGTTAATCCGAAAACGTAAAAGGGTTCGTTAATCCGAACATTTGTGGCGTTATTCCGAAGGTTCGATAATCCGAAAACGAAATAAGGTTCGATGTTCCGAAGGTTCGTTAATCCAAAAACGAAATAAGGTTCGTTGTTCCGAAGGTTCGTTAATCCGAAAACGAAATAAGGTTCGTTGTTCCGAAGGTTCGTTAGTCCGAAAACGAAATAAGGTTAGTTAATCATTCAGTTTTCGGACTAACGAAACTTCGGAATTACGAACCTCATTTCTTTTTCGGATTAACGAACCTTCGGAATTACGAACCTCACTTCGTTTTCGGACTAACGAACCTTCGGAATTACGAACCTCATTTCGTTTTCGGACTAACGAACCTTCGGAAAAACGAACCTTCGGAATAACGAACCTTTGGAATATCCGAACCTTCGGAATAACGAAGCTTCGGAAATACGAATGTATGCGATATAATTCAAAGGTAAAATGCAGTGGACCACATACTTTTATGTAAACAAAAGAAAAGGGTTAAATGTAGTATTTTATATGTTGTTTATTTACAAAATATTACAAAATATTTATAACATACAAAATATACAGTTTAATGTCCATTAAGGGCCCAGTCTTACAAAGAGTTATGATTGATCAAATCCACCTAAACTATATGGAAATCCAACAATGTCATGTTTTTTCCTCCAGGAAATTTGCACAATGTCCTTTGAAAACAAACATAAGCACACTGAATTTTTAAGAAAAAACAGTGAATGTATGAATGTAGGTCATATCTAGGAAATATGTTGAACTAGGATGCATTTTAGATGTTTAGATGTTGACGTTGGTGGCTTTCCATAGTTTAGATGTTTACGTTGGCGGCTTTCCATAGTTTAGATGTTGACGATGGTGGCTTTCCATAGTTTAGATGTTTACGTTGGCGGCTTTCCATAGTTTAGATGTTGACGTTGGTGGCTTTCCATAGTTTAGATGTTGACGTTGGCGGCTTTCCATAGTTTAGATGTTGACGATGGTGGCTTTCCATAGTTTAGATGTTTACGTTGGCGGCTTTCCATAGTTTAGATGTTGACGTTGGTGGCTTTCCATAGTTTAGATGTTGACGATGGTGGCTTTCCATAGTTTAGATGTTGACGTTGGTGACTTTCCATAGTTTAGATGTTTACGTTGGTGACTTTCCATAGTTTAGATGTTTACGTTGGTGGCTTTCCATAGTTTAGATGTTGACGTTGGTGGCTTTCCATAGTTTAGATGTTGACGTTGGTGGCTTTCCATAGTTTAGATGTTGACGTTGGTGGCTTTCCATAGTTTAGATGTTGACGTTGGTGGCTTTCCATAGTTTAGATGTTGACGTTGGTGGCTTTCCATAGTTTAGATGTTGACGTTGGTGGCTTTCCATAGTTGTGATTGATTGTAACTCTTTGTAAGACATGGCCCAGTATTAATCAGACACAACTTTCCAATTTTTAACCTGGCTTGACTTGTTCAAATTCATGTTATGTAATTGTTTTATCAAACTATCAATAGTGGTGAAATAAAAAAGAGGCAATTTGATGTCTTATTTAGCAAAAACAAAAATTAAAAAACTATCCCTTATTTCTGTATCTACATTTGACTTTTTAAATATATATAATTATATTATTAGGGTAGATGTATTAAACAAATATGGCACTTTTGTTTTGATGTATTTCGGGGACACAGTATTACAATGATTTTATTGTGAAAAACACCAAAGAAAAATAAAATAAATAATGCATTTGTGGAATATTTCAGTGTAATTTTTTGCATTTTATTTTTTCACAATGTACTATAGACTAGGCAAAATATACACATTCCATAGAGTGTTTGTCTTTTTAGCAAAAGTTGACTCTCCCAATCCAGGAGTAGAAAAAGTGTACAATTACCATTGTGCGTCCGGAGACAACGTTCCAAACA
This sequence comes from Lytechinus pictus, assembly GCF_037042905.1. Taxonomy (NCBI): domain Eukaryota; kingdom Metazoa; phylum Echinodermata; class Echinoidea; order Temnopleuroida; family Toxopneustidae; genus Lytechinus; species Lytechinus pictus. Next base: position 25,461,286 of record NC_087253.1, on the reverse strand, counting down.
TTGACTTCCCGCAACATTTCTTCTCCATAAAACTTCATAATAGGACGATACTCATAGTCACAAGGGCATTTCTACCAGTGTGCACTATCTCAACCCAGGTTTGAAAAAAAAACAGGTGGATTTAACTGCCCCTTTGATGATTCTAGAGGCACGGCGGTGGGAACAATATTCCAATAGGGAGTGCTGGTTTGGAAGAAAAATGTTTGCACTCCATAATGAAGGTGAGTTAAGTCAGGAAAATTTGACAAGCAGAAAAAAAAATGGTTACACTACAAAATGGAGATGATTGTAAAACCTGATTTTCAAGGTGTTGCCTATGGTGCATAACCCATGCAGCACCCCCAGGTAAATCTTGGGGGGGGGGGGAGGCGCTCCAGCACCCCCGCTTCCCAGGGCCATGTCCAGAGTCAACATACAAAGTATCTATGATGTTACGCTTTCTCCTCCATAACTGTTCAAACTGAAGAATAATATCTACAAAGGCATATCAGTCTCAATTGAATGCCTTCACTTGGGTGTAGCAAGCATAGTTTGTTCGAAGTCTTGATTAAATGTCTTTCCACTTCACTGACTGAAGAGTTCAAATTCTCATGCACTTACATCAAATTGGAGACTCCCATCGCTATCTTTCCACTAGACGAGAAAGTCCCAAAATGCACACATATATATATATAAAAACCCCTCAAAAAAAGTTTGGAAATCTGTGTTTGGCCATTAATTTCTCCCAACTTCCAATTTTACACAATGCATATTTTACATCATTCAAAAGATCATTTAATTCTCTTTAAAATGATACCATGCTTGTTACGATCATGCCATCATGAAAAGAGCAAGATTCAAAAGTGTTGGATGAGGTCTAAATTGAAAAGCTGCAAAACGAGCAGAAATAGTCTTGAAGGGTCAATACAGAACATGATTCTTTTGTCTGTGTCAATAGCGATGAAAATCCATTCAAATCATGCCTCTGCTTCTGTAGTGATGGTTCTGTGAGATAACATGGTTTGAGTCGTGGTTTGAAATACCCATGCATGTTTGTTTGTTTGTTATGTGTTTGCTTGTGCAGAGGTGTGTTTGATTCCATGTTAATGTTGATGTTAAGGTGCATGAAAACAAAAGAAACCGCTGAGAAACTCACTCATCACCACTGAAAAAAGAACAGTGACTTTCAATATTGTGTCATTTTGCAACTTTTGAAATTTGACCTTGCCCCACATTTCAAGGCACTGCACCTCCATGTGAACCATAATCATATCATGTATGGTATCATAAAGAAAATTAAATGATATATTCATTGATATTAATTACACATTGATATTTACTAAAACCGATAAGGAATTATCGATCAAAGTCAAAAGAAACCGCTGAGAAACTCACTCATCACCACGGAAAAAAGAACAGTGACTTTCAATATTGTGTCATTTTGCAGCTTTTGAATTTTGACCTTGCCCCACATTTCAAGGCACTGCACCTCCATGTGAACCATAATCATATCATGTAAGGTATCATTTTAAAGAAAATTAAATGCTCTATTCATTGATATTAATTACACATTGATTTTCACTAAATCCGAGGAGAAATTATCGATCAAGGTCAGATTTCCAAACTTTTTTGAGGAGTTTATATATATATATAGGCCTACATGTATATATATACATGTATATATATATCACCCAAATGCACTTCACAGCGGTTGCCGCTCTCAATCCAGGAGAATAAATAGGAGATATATTGGATGATAAACAATGCATCTCATTATTGTAAATGAAGTCTGAGCTGAAGTAATACCTGGAGTTTACCACTGCAGTTGCCGCTCTCAATCCAGGAGAATAAATAGGAGATATATTGGATGATAAACAATGCATCTCATTATTGTAAATGAAGTCTGAGCTGAAGTAATACATGGAGTTTACCACTGCAGTTGCCGCTCTCAATCCAGGAGAATAAATAGGAGATATATTGGATGATAAACAATGCATCTCATTATTGTAAATGAAGTCTGAGCTGAAGTAATACATGGAGTTTACCACTGCAGTTGCCGCTCTCAATCCAGGAGAATAAATAGGAGATATATTGGATGATAAACAATGCATCTCATTATTGTAAATGAAGTCTGAGCTGAAGTAATACATGGAGTTTACCACTGCAGTTGCCGCTCTCAATCCAGGAGAATAAATAGGAGATATATTGGATGATAAACAATGCATCTCATTATTGTAAATGAAGTCTGAGCTGAAGTAATACATGGAGTTTACCACTGCAGTTGCCGCTCTCAATCCAGGAGAATAAATAGGAGATATATTGGATGATAAACAATGCATCTCATTATTGTAAATGAAGTCTGAGCTGAAGTAATACATGGAGTTGCCGCTCTCAATACAGGAGAATAAAATGGGCATTGTGTAGAACAATCCATCCACATCATCAAACTTAAAGTGCAAGTTGATGTAGTTTTTCACTCTGGTTGCCGCTCTCAACCCGAGAGAATTGATAGGCACTGTTTTAGAAATTATACATGGAGTTGCCGCTCTCAATACAGGAGAATAAAATGGGCATTGTGTAGAACAATCCATACACATCATCAAACTTAAAGTGCAAGTTGATGTAGTTTTTCACTCTGGTTGCCGCTCTCAACCCGAGAGAATTGATAGGCACTGTTTTAGAAATTATACATGGAGTTGCCGCTCTCAATACAGGAGAATAAAATGGGCATTGTGTAGAACAATCCATACACATCATCAAACTTAAAGTGCAAGTTGATGTAGTTTTTCACTCTGGTTGCCGCTCTCAACCCGAGAGAATTGATAGGCACTGTTTTAGAAATTATACATGGAGTTGCCGCTCTCAATACAGGAGAATAAAATGGGCATTGTGTAGAACAATCCATACACATCATCAAACTTAAAGTGCAAGTTGATGTAGTTTTTCACTCTGGTTGCCGCTCTCAACCCGAGAGAATCGATGGGCACTGTTTTAGAAATTTATCAAACAATGCATCCCCATCTTTCAACGTGGAGTCCGAGTTGATGTCAAACATGATGTTTATCAATGCAGTTACCGCTCTCAATCCAGGGGAATAATGGACACTGTATCCCCATCTTCTTTAGTAAAGTCGGATTTGAGGTCATATATGTAGTTTATCTACAATAACCAAACTGGAAAGAATAAATGCTAAGGAAAATACCAAGCAAAAGTAGAATTGAATTGAATATCAATAAAAAAAAATTCCTTGAAACCTTGAGCACCCAATCAGAGTATCCTGCTAGACCACTAATAACAACAATGTTAGGTAGGGCCCACTGGGAAGTGGCCACCCTGGGTAAAATTTGGCATTACATATTATTTTCATGTTCTAATGCAAGCTCATGCAACAAGCCTCTCAAAACATTCTAAAAATATTCTGAAAAAAATGTGGTTTGAGCTGCTCCGCAAACAACCCTGGGTAAAAGAAGACATTATTATTTTTATGTTCCAATACGCTCATGCAAATTAATAATAATAAAAATAATATTATGCAATATTTATAGAGCACTTAATACAAATGTTTCTAAGTGCTGTATACTATTACCCTGGCTTTAGCATGGCTACCCTGATTGGAGTCACACTCGAGCATTCAAGTAATTTCTTTGTACCAGTTACCCGTTTACTACACCTGGGTGGAGAGTGGCAGAGAAACGCCTTGCCAAAGGACGCTAGTGCTGTGGAGGGATTCGAACCCCGGACCTTGTAGTTCAAAGTCCAGAACTTATCCACCTAGCCACAACACCTCTTGTGAACAACTCTCCCCATTACTTTGTATATATTTCCCTTAAACTGCCTCTTTTATCACATCTTTCAGTAGATCATGTATTCTTTCTATAGGAGGGCATGTAATACAGATTTTTAAAGAATACATTATGGATAAAGAGTTTGTATAACCATAAGAAAAAGCAAAAAGAGACATTTTGGGGGTAGTTTATAGTCCATCAAAGGGAAAGTTGTTCACATGTGACATCACACATCCTTGTCGCATTGCCAATGTGAGGATCTCCATAGCATTAGTGATTGCAATATTCAAATGCTCATTACTTTCTCATTATTTGTCCTATTTTTCTCAAAATTTCTTTGTTCATATTCTTTGAATTTTCTGTTTCGACACAAGCCTACTTGTTCCAAAGTTTTCATTCTCCTTTAAATAGTAATAATGAAATATTCTGGGGGCATCTCATGAAAGGACATGTCTGACGTTTTATCCGACAAGTCCCAAATTATCCAACAGCTACCATAGTAACAGTGCTCCCCAGCCAATCAAAATCAAGTAAAGTTAAAATGTTGATGAAACGCTCCCTGGAAAAGGATACGGTTTGAGCTGCTCTGCAACAACCCTGGGTAAAAGAGGACATTATTTCTTATTATTTTAACGTTCCAATATGCTCATGCAGCAAGTTCCTGATAACATATTAATTAAATACTCTCAAAAGGATACGGTTTGAGCTGTTCGGCAAACAGTCGCATGTCCTCTGGCACGTTTTCGGACCCTGAAGGCGCCACCACACTGAGTTCTACAAGACGAGAGGAGGTCATGTGTTCAAGGGAGCTCTCTGCTAATCCAGGCTGAGAAATCTGAGTGAAAAAACAAAACCAGATTAGTTCAAATTTATTCAAAACGCCCTCTGCTGAGCTTTGGAAAAACATACCTGGATCCTGTTTCACGAAGACAAATTTCTATAATAAGTTTACTATCAGCAAATCTAATGATTTCAGTAGCTTTAAACTGTTATTTCAATATATTATTATGTCAAGTTTTATGAAACGGACCCCTGACATTGCTAAGCAGGCAGGAGAATCATTTAAGACCCTTTTGAAGACATTCATTTTTCTGAAATGAATTGAATTAAGAATTACAAATTAAGATAACCTATTACTGATTATAATTATGTTTGCTCCTCTGCAGACTTCTCTTTTTCTTCTTCATTTTTTTTCTTTTCTTTCTAAGGCACATGACAATATCATTGTTGCATATGCGTTATATAAGCAAAGCTCTGTATCATTATTATTATTAGTAGTATCATTTTATTCTATATCGAGATCATTTCTCATTCCCTTCCTTTTATTACAGGTTTGTATCCACTAGGCCTACTCTCAATTTGGTCTGTTTGGTCCATATATCACTTAGTCTAATACCCTTTTTACACACGCTAAAATTTCCTTAACCCCGTACTATAGGTGGGGCTAAATTGCCATTTAGCCCCACCTATAGTACGGGGTTAAGCTTAGCCCACTTTCTTTTTACACAGCATTTTTGCAAAGTGGGCTAACCCCACCTTTAGTATGGGATTATTTGGCCCTGCAAAAAAGCAGGGTTATCCCAGCCATTCATGCCCCGCAACAGAGCCGGCCCTGTTGTCCAATCAGAGGTAAGCATAATGAATATTCATGAACAGCGAACACGGCGATGAGAAATTTCGAGTGAAGTACTTATACTACGAATGTTTTTAAAGCGCGCGCGGTTTTGGATATGTGCGCTCGTGAATATTCATGAGCTACCACTAGTCTGGGGTTAGCGAGTTTTGTGTGTGAAAAGCAAGCATTCCATATCCGGGGTTAGCAATAACAATTTGGCATGTGTGAAAAGGAAAAAAAAATGTACGGGGTTAAGGATAGTACGGGGTTAGCGATAGTCCGGGGTTAAGAAAATCCTGTGTAAAAAGGGTATAACTGTCATTTAAGTCTAATACCAAGATGGTGTTATTTCCAATACATGTACATGTATGTCAACAAATGAAAATTTGGTTCATCAAGTCCCTGTCACATCGTTCCGTGCAAGCCTTGTTTGTGACTTGCGAGTAAATATATTTGCTACTCGCAGGTCACCTGCATTGATAGTATCTTGCACGTATCTCACACGCAGTTGCCTGCAGAAGCGCACTCAAGTCTGATTTTCACACAGAAAAGTTTAGAACATGCTCAAAACTTTGATGCGGGTGAGTTGCAGGCAATCACCAGCAACGCACCTGCAAGGCTTCCATGGAACGGTGTGACAGTTCATCTGATCATGTACACCAAGGTAAAGTTAATTTCCTGTGCATTATTTCCTTTATTTCACTGGTCCAGCGGTCTCCATTGAAAATCACAGGCAGTCACCATTTAAAAAAAAGCCATTACACAGGGATGCCACTAAGAATCGCTTAAAAAGGTCTGATATTCATCTAGAATGAACCATTTTGTTTTTTTTTAAATGTGTTTTCTATGGCTGAAAATATGTTTAAAAAGTCTGAATTTAGCCGTCTTAACACACTAACACCGCCTTTCACGATCTCCTACAAACTGCCTTTAAAGCAGCGCTGACCAAATCATGCATCAGATGATTTCATAACCTCAAAATAAGAATAACTACTAGTATTAGAGGCGCAAATATTCATATCTGAATGGTACGCGCCTTAAAACCTGAGATAACAACATCACTGATTATGACTCGGCTTTAATTATTACTTACCTTGAATAACTTTGATACCGTTATCTTGAGTCGGCCCTTCCTGAACATATGACCTTCTGCCACAAACTCATAATCCAATCTGAGATAGAAAAAAATAGGAGCGACAATGAAATGAAAATAGCAATCTATATCTGGATCACTCCACAAACTTAACGGACGCCGCTTTTTACTGGAGTTTTTTTTCACGACTTACAGTCACCCTTTGGCAGTATAATATCTCGGCAGAAATGTTCTATTGGGACATTTTGCCCCACCGAACTGATTTTCTGACTTTCTTCAAAATGTATGACATATGCAAAAATCATTCCAATGGAGCATAAAAATTATCTTTTAAGCAATGCAGAAAATCAAATCTTTTACTCGATAGTTTTTTTTCACGACTTACAGTCACCCTTTGGCAGTATAATATCTCGGCAGAAATGTTCTATTGGGACATTTTGCCCCACCGAACTGATTTTCTGACTTTCTTCAAAATGTATGGGATATGCAAAAATCATTCCAATGGAGCATAAAAATTATCTTTTAAGCAATGCAGAAAATCAAATCTTTTACTCGATAGTTTTTTTTCACGACTTACAGTCACCCTTTGGCAGTATAATATCTCGGCAGAAATGTTCTATTGGGACATTTTGCCCCACCGAACTGATTTTCTGACTTTCTTCAAAATGTATGAGATATGCAAAAATCATTCCAATGGAGCATAAAAATAATCTTTTAAGCAATGCAGAAAATCAAATCTTTTACTCGATAGTTTTTTTTCACGACTTACAGTCACCCTTTGGCAGTATAATATCTCGGCAGAAATGTTCTATTGGGACATTTTGCCCCACCGAACTGATTTTCTGACTTTCTTCAAAATGTATGACATATGCAAAAATCATTCCAATGGAGCATAAAAATTATCTTTTAAGCAATGCAGAAAATCAAATCTTTTACTCGATAGTTTTTTTTCACGACTTACAGTCACCCTTTGGCAGTATAATATCTCGGCAGAAATGTTCTATTGGGACATTTTGCCCCACCGAACTGATTTTCTGACTTTCTTCAAAATGTATGAGATATGCAAAAATCATTCCAATGGAGCATAAAAATTATCTTTTAAGCAATGCAGAAAATCAAATCTTCATTCTTTGGAATGATATCTATAATATTTCTTTTTCAAATAAGTCATCATCTCTGAGAACAATTCATTCAGCTAAAAAAAATTTAGATGAAAACATTAAAAAGAAATGATTCTCTTTTATTATTGGGTTCTCATAAATGGAACAAGCCAAGTGGCTAATTACATCATGTATAACATGCAAATAACAAGATTAACATTGAATACAACCCCAAGATGAATTTCTGAAGTTTCATGGAAATATTCTTACTTGAAACCAATCTCGTCGAGAAAGCCGGGCAAGTTTTTAGAGGTAGCGCAATCTTGATAACTACGAACAGTGACCATCCTGCTCTTATCACTAACATCATTCTGACCGATGTATCTTAATTGCCTGCAAAGGAAGGAAAGTGAATTTCATCAAGAATATTTTTTCAAAGGACTTTCCCCCTCTTATCTCAGATAAACAGAGGTGTAGAGGTGTTGTGGCTCAGTGGATACGCCTCTGGTCTTTGAACCACAAGGTCAGGGGTTCAAATCCCACTGCAGCACTCATTCATGTCCTTTGGTAAAGCATTTATCTACATTTGCCACTCTCCACCCAGGTGTCATAAATAGGTACCCAATAGGAAGAAATTCCTCGAATGCTCGAGCACCCGATCAGGGTAGCCGTGCTCAAGCCGGGATAATAGTATGCAGCACTTTAAAAATTGTATTAAGTGCTATATAAATGTTGCATATTATTAGTATTAAAAAAAAATCAGTAGCATTTAAAGGAAGTGAACTGACCAAAACTGTATGAGGTCATTCTTTGGCTGTGGGTTATTAATAGCTGGTGGTATATCCCTACAGAGTTATACAAGACACAACTTAACTCCTTGATTGCCTGTGGTGATCTGCCTGGAGGTGGTGTACCAACCTCAACCTCAGGGTTTATTTGCATGAATAATTTGTTTGACAATAAATATTTAGATAAGATCATTTGTATACAAAAAGAAGTACATGAATATAAAAGGCTTTCAAATTAATATAAATGAGCTTCTATGACTAGACATTACTTTACTAAAGGCTAAACCATTCAGAGTAAATCAACTGAACCATGGAATGAACATGAAGAAAAGAACATTGCAAAGGTATTGTATGAGGAATGCAAAGCAGGAGATGAAAGGATAGCACTGAAGAGGGAATATGAAGCATGAGATAAGAATGTAAGGCATGAGATGAATAAAGGAGTCAATGTAGAAGTGGTGAGATCAAAGGAAAGGTAACATCAAAGGAAATAGAATCATTCAATACATTGTGTTCAAAATAAACTCCTACAATAACCTATCCCAAAATATTGGTGTAAAGTTTGGAATTGATAATCATTAATAACTACCAAGTCTATGCACTGCAGTTCAATTGTTTTCATCCAGTAATTTAAAAAATGTTTCGGTTCCTCATCTATATTTCTTCAATCTTATAATTTATTTTAAAATTGATTTTAGTGGACAATCCTATCCCCAAATATCTGTGCAAAGTGTTTCGCCAATCTTAAAATTGATTTTACGACTGCTTTTAGTTGATGAAACCCTCCCATCCCCCGGTTTACAGAAAATCGTAATTCTTATTACGACTATGCATTTCAATTCAATTGTTTTCATCCAATACTTTTAAGCATGGTTCAGTTCCTCATACATGTTGTAGGTATATTTCCTCAATCTAAAAATTCATTTTAAAATTGATTTTGGTAAACAACACACCCCTGAAGACTCACCATGATGAGCTAGGTGGGTTTATTGACCTCCTGGCCCTCAACACAGCAGTCTGTTGATTTTGACCACCTGAAAAACAACAAAAAATATAATAATCATCATCACCATCATCATCATCACCATCATCATCATCATCACCATCATCATCATCATCACCATCATCATCATCATCATCATCATCATCATTACCATCATCATCATCATCATCATCATCATCATCACCATCATCATCACCATCATCATCATCATCATCATCATCATCATCATCATCATTACCATCATCATTACCATCATCATCATCATCATTACCATCATCACCATCATCATCATTATCATCATCATCACCATCATCACCATCATCATCACCATCATCACCATCATCATCATCATCATCATCATTACCATCATCATCATCATTACCATCATCATCATCATCACCATCATCACCATCATCATTATCATCATCATCATCCTCACCATCATCATCATCATCATCACCATCATCATCATCGTCATCATCATCATCATCGTCATTATCACCATCATCATCATAATCAAAATGCACAAAAAAGTTTGTCAAAAATGATTCAAATTTATAATGCATGTTTCTTTCCTGGGAATTTAGACAGGATATTCCTTTGACCTGATGGTAATAAGTTCAGTTTGCAGGAGTTCTTGCTATGTCTGACAAGCCTTGGGCAAAATTTGAGGATGTCCGCAACAATATGAATGCATAAAACTTGAAAACATTATCAAACAGGCCTATTCAACAAATTTTCTCTAAGCCAATCACAAACAATGACTTCAGTAGCTTATAGCCAATGAAAATCACTATGTAATACACCACAATTCTATTCGGTATATTTAATTGGGAAAAGTGACAAGGTATGTCATTCAAATGAACAAACATAAATACTTGAAATCCGACCCGCAAACATCAATTATTGGCTTTGTCAAGTACTTTATTCCTGTATTTTAAGAAATCATTATGTTTCAATTGAATTAATCTCATCCAGACATCCATTTACCCATCCATTAATCCTTCTGTTTTTTTAACAATAAGCCAGTTCGTAGTCCATTTTGCGAATGATCAGAAGATTCTGCCCATGGTCAGTAGAAGGTCATTGGTACTAAAGTGACATGGCAGTTTAATATTTAATGAGACAAGCACCAACTTTCATGTCTTGATTATTCTTTTGAATTGTGTTTTTCATTAGATAAAAAAAAGAACCCAATGCACCCACTAGTGACTGGTATTTCACAGTCGGCCAAGTACAGTAGGCCTACATTTTTATAACAACATACTAATGCATTCAAAGTAGAAATGCAACAAATATCTTCATAAAGTGTTCATTGGTGTGCTATTCTAGTCACCTGGTCTATTCAAATTCTTCATCCTGCTATGTAAGGCATGCTTACATAATAATATATCTTGCTTTCAAATCTGCCTATCATAACAAAAGGTCATTTGATTGAAATTGTCCATGGGGTAACTACGAACTGGTCTTTCAGTATTTATACATAACATTGGGGTTCTTCTTGTAATTGCTCCATCCATCGATCATCCACTCATTGATTGATTGAATCATTCATTTATTCATCCATTGAATCATTCATTTATTCATCCATTCATTCATTCATTCATTCATCCGTCCATCCAGTTATCCTTCCATCCAACCATCCTTCCATCCATCCATCCATCCCTCCATCCCTCCATCCATCCATCCATCCATCCATCCATCCATCCATCCATCCATCCATCCATCCATCCATCCATCCATCCATCCATCCATCCATCCATCCATCCTTCCATCCATCCATCCATCCATCCATCCATCCATCCATCCATCCATCCATCCATCCATCCATCCATCCATCCATCCATCCATCCATCCTTCCATCCATCCATCCATCCATCCATCCATCCATCCATTCATTCATCTATCAATCCAATTATCCATTCATCCATCCATCATATATCCCCTCCATCCTTCTGAAATGTTTTTGAACAATTGCCCAATCAAAAAATGAAAGGTAACTCACGTAGTACAAACACCATCTCATGATCCCTGAACGTCTCTGGCGTCTCCACGTTGTCACAAAGAGCCTTGAGACGGAGCAGCAAGGCTTCACAGGCAGTGTCCATGATGCTCCCTACAAGGAGGTACTCTTGTTGAGCGGTGGAGCTGCTGGAGCCGCTTGTAGATGACATTCCAATACCATGACTCATCGCAGGATTCATCATGCTGTATTAACTTTGAGATCGACAGAAGAACAAAATTAATGATAACTAGATTTTAATTCGTCATGCGGACGAATTAGGTGGTCTGTCATGATTTTTCATTCAGTGTCGGCTAATGTTGTATGGAATGAATCATTTAGATATGATTGAAAATCTTCATCATAGACATCATAGGAATACATTTTGACCATTGCTAAATGTGATTATTAATGTGGTGATGACAATCGCGGATGATTATAATGATGGTGGTGATAATGCAAAACGGTAAATACGAAATGAAGTTTGGAGCACGTAAAACGCCTTAAAAACTCCTAATAATTTTCAGACGATTTTACCCAAAATTAGTTTTTCAAAATAACGTATTGAAAGGCGCCTTAATTTTCACAGCAGCTAATTTTAATCGACAGTACTTTAATGTTTTTATGCAAAATCTTTTTTTTTTCAATTCTTTGTACTGTCAGCAATTTTTTTTTATGATTTCAAGCAAGAATTTTTACAACATCATTGGGAATAAAATTTACAGAATACTTGAAAATTCATAAGTGATACTTTCTGAAAAATAAAATATCTTTAATATTTTCATTCAAAATTTCTGCTAATTTTTATAATTTTTATGAGAAGTTTCACAATGTAACAATTTAACAGCATTCACTCTAGTACTCATCAGTGATGTATTTGATAAAAGAATTAAGTATATTTTTTGGGGTAAATGTTTGCAAAATCTCTGCAAATTTCTAAACATTTCACATAATATTTTTTGTCAAGAATTTTCAATATCCATATATTAATTGTGTAAGACTTCGAAATTTACCTGAAAATTCTTTCTTGATGGTTTTTGCTGAAAAACGTCAGGTAAAATATTCAAATACTCGCAATATTCCTGCAAAAGTTCGGGAAAATGTGTAATTAACTAAATTGCACAATTTTTCATTTGACAGAAGGTACCTGAAAACTTGTTATACGTTATTTAGTAAAAATGACCAAATAGAAAAAATCCAGGAATTTCCGCAAAAAGTCCAGAATGACATTTTTCAACCCAATAGCGTCTCAATATTGCAGCGTTTCCTTAAAAAAATGCGTAAATGATGTTTTACAATGTTAAAATTACCCCTTATAAAGTTCCGGCAAAATTACAAAAAATGTCCTACATAAAAAAACCGCAATGCAAGGGGGCTTGAAATTTTCAGCAAGACCGTACAATTGATTAATAAAAAATGTCCTTTAAAAATTTCTTAAAAAATAGGTCCAGAAAAAAATTGAAAAAACTTAAACAAGTCATAACACATTGATGCTGTGGTCAAAAATGAAAATTAGTCCCACGTTATTTGCAGAGAATTGTCTTGACTACATCGTATCAAAATTGGGGAGAAAACTGACCAGTAATAACGAAGATACGGTCAAATACGTTGATGTATGTTGCGAAAATATGTAATTTTCACTAATAACTTAATCTTGACATAATTACGAAATCTCCAAATGAGATATTGACTATATCCAAGAGTGAGAAAAAATTTGGGGTCAACGGACTCCCTGAAGAGCTACAGTGAATTTTATATGGGCATATTTTTGCCCATTTATGACTTATTTTGCAAGTTTGCACGCGCGAGTAATGCAAATTTGAATGGACCCGCATTCCCGTATTATTGGTCGTAAGAGGCTGAATGAGGTATCAAATTAATCAGAAGATAATGGACAATGGAAAGACATGAAACAAATGATGACTCGAAGATGCATACCGATGGTAGGTGCAAGAACGCGCACGCATACCTGTGCGCGCGCAAATTCTTGACATGCTCAAAATGACCAGAAACGTACCCAAACTTGACCACGGTCGATTTGGGGAAATTTAAAATTTTGACGCGCGCGTACGTGCGCGTCGTGACCTTTGCATGACCTCTGATGATATGTCCTGATGACCTGTCACCTGAACTTGATATGATGCAAATATGGATGATTTTTTATGATTAGTTGCGATGATATGATCAATCATTTAATTTTACAAAATGGCGCCTAGATGACGTCATCATGATTTGATAACCTTGAAAAGTTTTGTTTCCCATGTCCATAATAATGTCCATACATGACATGAAAATCAAGGAAATTGACGTTCTCGATTTTGAGATAAAGTGGGACAAAGATTTGGCAATAAAAATAAAGAAAATTCTGACGAATATAATAGGTGATCTGTCATTTTCATGACAGACCACCTAATAATACCAACATGCTTTATAGCGCATATCACTGCCCAATGCGTCCCTATGGGCTTAGATATTATTACCCTGGCTTTAGCCCTGCAGCCTTTTACAGCGCGGTGGCATTTCAAGGAATAAATTCCTGCCAGATCCCCATTTACCTCACCTGGTCGAGTGCAGCACAATGTGGATAAATTTCTTGCAGAAGGAAATTACGTCATGGCTGGGATTCGAACCCACGACCCTCTGTTTCAAAGTCAGAAGACTAATCCACTGGGCCACAGTTCTAAAACCCCACTTTAAACGATAAAAAAGAGAGAAGTGATTTCATATCAAAAGGCAAGCCTGTAGACACAAGCGTACCCAAGGGGGGGGGCAGAGGGGGCAGTCTGCCCCCCCTGACGAGCCACAACCCATGCAAAGGACGTATCCCTGCCCCCCCTGACGAGCTTGAAGACTTTTATTGCCCCCCTGACAAGCTTGAAGACCCTTTTTTTTGTTTTTTTTTGTTTTGCTTGTCAAATTATTTTTCTGGTACGAAATCCTTCATTTGTGATTGAAGACCTTTTTTTTTTTTGCTTGTCAAATATTTGGGCGGACGGTTTTGCCCCCCCTGTGAAAAATCCCAGGTACGCCACTGCCTGTAGATCTCGGAAATTTTATACGAGGCTTTACCATGGTGTCCAGAAATTTTTCACTTCAATGGAGGCCTAATAATTTGAGATATTAAAAACAAAAGCTTGCAGTTTTGATCCTTCATTCCATCATCTTGAAAACATCATTCCAAGTTATTTTTCTGTTTGGCTATTATCTGCCGAAGAACGCTGTCAACTCGTCTTGGACTCTACAACACTTTCAAATCAAGTGAAAGTTCTTTCGAAATAACGGCGAACGCCAAAGTTTAAATCAAATTTCAATAACATCAAAAGTCAGCGTCACAAACAAACGATATAATTGAATTATGGATTACTGACAAGAAGTTTGGATGACATACACGCAAGGTAACTAATATTTGAACTTCTTTTTAGAAATATGATATAAATTTTTGTTAGGCTCGCTTTCTCGGTGTATATTTATTCTGGATGACATATTGAACAAGGATAATATTGGCTATATTCAAAATGAGTGATTCGTGCACAGCGATGATGATGTGCAAAACTTATTTCTGAACATTAAATTGGTAATTAAAAGGACAAAAAGGGCTTACTCTAAAGACTACTCTGATGGTATTGATAGACATTAATGAAGGAAAATTACTATTTAATTAAATGAACTGAATTATTTGACCAGAAGTAGAATTATTTAATTGAATACCAATACATGAAAAAATACATGGCAATTGCTCGATTCTGTTTGGATTCTATTTGGATTTCTACCTCTACAGTGCGTATAAAAAAAAACGGGACAGATTTGAAGTCTATACAATTTTTGTTTCAAATTGTGATCTCTATATTTTGGTGTCAATAGGCGCTCTGAAGTCTTATCCTTCAAATGCCATTAAAATAATTTAGTTTCGCTCATGCTTGAGCGAACACGGAATGTTTTTGTCTGGGGTTATAAAAGAGACTTGCGCCAAGATGGCATAAAATGATAAATATGATGGTCAGATTTCTTGCTAATCAGCAGACTTCCTCTTAACCTTTTCATTATCTTTGTCATAATTTTCGAACTATGCCGTCAAACTGCATTGCCAAATCTTCTTATTTGGTTGAATAATTCTGTTGTTCCTTTTTAATATGTTCTCTTTTAGCTTTGAATATTCTTTCTTTAGGCAAGAACAATTTTTTTTAAACCGCGAAGTATGGGAGAGCGTGTTTTATTTTTTCAATTCCTTTCATTTTGTGCTACAAAGGTTATGGTGCCTTTGTTCAGTGGCATACTGATGGGTGGGAGCTCGGGGTGACCCCCCCCCCCCCCCCGAAAAAAAAAAAAAATCATGGCCAAGAAAAAAAAAGTGGAAAGGAAAATAACACAAACATAGAAATTGAAGTATGATATCATTTTCTGATTATGTCAAAATCACGAAATTTGATATTTCAATAAAAAAGTGGACATTTTTGCTTGCTCGCTTCACAACCTTTCAATACATTTTACCCGATCTGCCATATCTTGCTCCTTCAAAATGACTCAATACACCATTGCAATTGAAAGAAATGAATCCTTTTCTGTTTGTCCTATCAAGCACATAATTAAACTTGGTGAAGGATTCAACAATCCCTTGAAAATAGGATTCATGTGTTTTATAGGTACCATAACATAATTTGTTTCACAAACCAGTAATAAAAGGAATTGAATAATTACAAATTCTCCCAATTAATAATGCAAATCTTCTTACTTGGGTTGACAAAAAGTCTTCTTTTCTTAAGGAAAATTCAAAGGTAAAAGAAGTTTAAATGAAAAACAAAATACTTCAGGTAAATAAATAATTTTGTAAATGAAATTTGACATCATAATTCTATAATTATGGCACAGAAAATGAAAAGATGAAGAGGAAGTGTGCTGATTTATCCAAAATTCTAATCATCAA